>NC_081365.1:10185187-10425187 GCF_030684315.1 Stegostoma tigrinum
TGCCTCACAAACCTTATCGAGTTCTTTGAGGATGTGACTAGAAAAGTTGATGAGGGTCGAGCTGTGGATGTGGTGTATATGGACTTCAGTAAGGCATTTGATAAGGTTCCCCATGGTAGGCTCATTCAGAAGGTCAGGAGGAATGGGATACAGGGGAACTTAGCTGCTTGGATACAAAATTGACTGGCCAACAGAAGGCAGCGAGTGGTAGTAGAAGGAAAATATTCTGCCTGGAAGTCAGTGGTGAGTGGGGTTCCACAGGGCTCTGTTCTTGGGCCTCTACTGTTTGTAATTTTTATTAATGACTTGGATGAGGGGATTGAAGGATGGGTCAGCAAGTTTGCAGACGACACAAAGGTCGGAGGTGTCGTTGAGAGTATAGAGGGTTGTTGTAGGCTGCAGCGGGACATTGACAGGATGCAGAGGTGGGCTGAGAGGTGGCAGATGGAGTTCAACCTGGATAAATGCGAGGTGATGCATTTTGGAAGGTCGAATTTGAAAGCTGAGTACAGGATTAAGGATAGGATTCTTGGCAGCGTGGAGGAACAGAGGGATCTTGGTGTGCAGATACATAGATCCCTTAAAATGGCCACCCAAGTGGACAGGGTTGTTAAGAAAGCATATGGTGTTTTGGCTTTCATTAACAGGGGGATTGAGTTTAAGAGTCGTGAGATCTTGTTGCAGCTCTATAAAATTTTGGTTAGACCGCACTTGGAATACTGCGTCCAGTTCTGGGCACCCTATTATAGGAAAGATGTGGATGCTTTGGAGAGGGTTCAGAGGAGGTTTACCAGGATGCTGCCTGGACTGGAGGGCTTATCTTATAAAGAGAGGTTGACTGAGCTCGGAATTTTTTCATTGGAGAAAAGGAGGAGGAGAGGGGTCCTAATTGAGATATATATCAGATAATGAGAGGCATAGATAGAGTTGATAGCCAGAGACTATTTCCCAGGGCAGAAATGGCTAGCACGAGGGGTCATAGTTTTAAGCTGGTTGGTGGAAAGTATAGAGGGGATGTCAGAGGCGGGTTCTTTACACAGAGAGTTGTGAGAGCATGGAATGCGTTGCCAGCAGCAGTTGTGGAAGCAAGGTCATTGGGGTCATTTAAGAGACTGCTGGACATGTATATGGTCACAGAAATTTGAGGGTGCATACATGAAGATCAATGGTCGGCCCAACATTGTGAGCTGAAGGGCCTGTTCTGTGCTGTACTGTTCTATGTTCTATGTTCTATGACCCATGAGTTCTGCATGCATTGCCAACATTAACTTTGAGCCCAACATTTCCCCAAATCTAAAGTTTTTATGATTGTTTCCAATTCCCTCCATGGCCTAGCATTCAAGTTCAGCACGTAATGTGGAAAGCAAATGGAATGTTGGTCTTTATTTCAAAGGGAATGGAGTATAAAGGTTTTGCAGACCTCGGCAAATTTTCTTAAAACATTGCTCCAGAGGTTGCTCAGAAAGGGTCCGCTTCCTCCCTTTTTATGAGATGTGTGAATACTTTGTTCCTGAAACTCATGGATAGACAACAGCTACAACACAAACCTGAAAACTGGTACGCAGCTGGGGAGGGCCATGGAGTGTATGATTTAGTCTGATGCTCCATTGCAGTGTGAGGGGAATGCTGCACTGTTGGAGTATCAAGCCTTTAAGAACTAGATTTATGGTGTCAGCAGTTGCCCATTTTCCTCTGAATCAGTCGTACTTGGGGATAAAACCTCCCCCAAAGAGCTGAATTCACAATAAGTTACAAGGGGAGGCTGGATAGGCTGGTACGTTTCTCACTAGAACATAGGAAGTTGAGGGGTGACCTTAGAGAGGTTTATAACGTAATGAGGGGTATAGATAAGGTGAATGTCTTTTCCCTAGGGTGGAAGATTTCAAGAACACAGGCACACTCTTAGGGTGAGAAGAGAAAGAATAAAAAAAAGACATGGGGGCATTTCTTTTGACACAAAGAGTGGTTCGTGTGTGGAACCAACTTCAAGAGGAAGTGATGGATGTGGGTATAGTTACTACATTTAAAGAACATTTAGATAAGTTTATGAGTAAGAATTGTTTGGAGGGATATGGGGCAAACACAGTTGGGTGGGACTAGTTTAGTTTGGGATTATGTTTGGCATGGACTGGTTGGAACAAAGGGTGCTTTTCAATACTGTGTGACTCTATGACTCTACAAACAAGCCATTTCCATGGGAGTGCTGTGCTGGTGGAAGTGTTGTGTTTTGGAATAGACCTGGTAATGGTTGCAAAATGACACAGTTTGAAGAAGACATTCTTTAGGCCATTTTTAGAATATTGCGTTCAGTTCTGGTCTCCCTGCTTTGGGAGAGATGTGTAACTTGAAAGAGCTCAAAAAAGAGTTACAATGGTATTGCCAGGCTGTGTGGGTTTAAGCTATAGGGAGAGGCTGAATTGGTTGGGGCTATTTTCCCTGGAGCATTGGAGGCTGAGAGGTGACCTTATAGAAGTTTTTAAGATCATGAAAGCCATGGATAAGGTGATAAGTCCAGGTGTTTTCTGCAGGATAGGAGAATCTGATACTAGTGGCCATGGGTTTAAAGTGAGAGGGGAAAGATTAAAAGGGACCTGCAGGGCAACCTTTCCACAGAGATGGTATGTGTTAAGAATGAACTGCCAGAGGAGGTGGTGGAGGCTGATATAATTACAACAGTTAAAAGGCATGCTAGGGTTTTTGACACATATGAGCCAAATACTGACAAATTGGACTAGATTAAATTTGGATGTCTAGTCGGCATGGACAAGTTGGGCTGAAGTATCCATTTCTGTGCTGTACATCTCTATGACTCTATGACTCAAAGTCAAGGATGCCTTACTGGTGTACCTGAATACTATTTACACTGTAGTCGAAACTGGGAAACCTGAGCTCTTTTTTTACAGTTAGGTATTTTCCAAATCAACCTGTTCAGAGATATTATTACACAACTCTGGAACAGGTGGCACCTACTATATGAAATTTGACAACAAATGACTGCTATTCAAAGTGCTTTATTGGCTGTCATGTACTTTGGGACATTTTGAGGTAATGAAAAGTGTTGCATTAATGCTGATTATTTCTCTTCTAGCCATTCCAAAGTGTCCCAGTTTTCTTTAAAAGTGTGAGAGCTTAAAGCAACAACCAACACACTAACCCAACAAAGCTTTCTGAAGCAGGCTGTAGAGCTAAAGCATCAGCTTTCCTGCTCCTCTCATGTTGCTTGACCTGCTGTGTTCATCCAGCTCGACACCTTGTTATCTTACCAAGTCACGTAATGTTGATTTTGAGATTGATAGCCAAATAAGGAGCAATTTAAGTGATGAAACAACCAGGAAGTGCAATAAATAAGTGACTCATTATTTTTTCATTGCATGAAATTCAATATTTTAAGAGCTAACTATCATAATTATATTCATATAACTGTTGTGCCTTGTGGTAATCTATCAGGCAGTGTGTTCATTGGAGCTAATGACATTGCATGAAAGCTGTGACAATATTCAGTATGCACACAAGATGGAAAACCCAATTACCTTGTACAATATATCGAGCAAATGGACAGTTGACATAAGACGTGAGGCTGCAATTCAATTAAAAACTTCATCAGAAATGCCAAACCTTTTACTCTGACTTCAAAAGCTTTTATTCACATGTCTGCATACTGGATTTCATATCTAACTAACTATATTGTATCTATAATGGGAGTGTCCTTTCTTTGCCTCTGGCTGTCTCAGACTAATGCTGAAACAAAAACAAATTGTATGGCACAAGACGGGAATACATTGTTCCATTCGTGAAATGTGGCTGCACTGAGCTTATGTGGGGAAACCCAGTTCCAGAAATGAGTGAGCTGCTCTCTTTCACCTCCTGCATATTGACTGCAGACGAATATGGCCATCATTTTATTACAAAGCAAAAAGGCACCCAGTTATGTTATTTCACTGAAGCAAGATGGTTGAGCAGACCGCAGGTATCATTCTAATCACATTTAAAAGCCATTTTCCTTGCGAGTCGAACACAAAAAAAACAGTCGAAATGCAATTACTCAAGTCTAGCCTGAGATTTAATTAGAATGATTCAGAGGCAGAAGCATTGACTGTGGAAGCAGGTTAATGCTCATGAAAGAAACAGCTGGGCACTAACAGGCAGGCTGACACAGCTCACGTGGAGAGAAGAGCGAAATACAAGTACAATGCTAACAGAGAGACAAAGGCTACCCAATAATGTCATTACTGAGCGTTGCAAATGAAGGGCCAACAGATTTTTAATCAGTTCAAGAATTAAGGATCATGGGGAAAAGGCAGGAAAGTGAAGCTGAGGATTATCAATTCAGCCATGATCTCATTGAATGTCGGAGCAGTGTCAATGGGCTGAATGACTAACTTCTGCTCCTATACTTTATGTCCTTCGAAGAACATAACAGGTGGCATGGTGGCTCAGTGGTTAGCACTGCTGCCTCACAGTCCGGGGATTTGGGTCTGACTCCAGACTTGAGTGACTGTCTATGTGGAGTTTGTACATTCATTCTGTGTCAGTAAATGTGCGCCTCCAAATGCTCCGGTTTCCTCCCACAGTCGGAAAGACGGAAAAAAGACAATGTTTTTCACAGAGGACAAAGACAAAGACAATGTTGTCGAAGAGAATACTGAGATATAGGCTACTAGACTAGATGGGATTGAAGTTCACAAGGAGGAGGTGTTAGCAATTCTGGAAGGTGTGAAAATAGATATGCCCCTCTTGGCTGGATGGGATGTTCTCTGGGAAGCTAGGGAGGAGATTGCAGAGCCCTTGGCTTTGATCTTTATGTCGTCATTATCTTCAGGAATAGTGCCAGAAGACTGGAGGACAGCAAATGTTGTCCCCTTGTTCAAGAAAGGGAGGAGGGACAATCCTGGTAATTACAGGCCAGTGAGTCTTACTTCGGTTGTGGGTAAAGTATTGAAAAGGATCATAAGAGATAGGGTTTATAATCAACTAGAAAGGAATAATTTGAATAGGGATAGTCAACACGGTTTTGTGAAGGGTAGGTCGTGCCTCACAAACCTTATTGGGTTCTTTGAGAAGGTGACCAAACAGGTGAATGAGGGTAAAGCGGTTGATGCAGTGTATATGGATTTCAGTAAAGTATTTGATAAGGTTCCCCATGGTAGGCTATTGCATAAAATACGGAGTCATGGGATTGAGGGTGGTTTAGTGGTTTGGTTCAAAAATTGGCTTGTTAGAAGAAGACAGAGGGTGGTGGTTGATGGGAAATGTTTATCCCGGAGTTCAGTTACAAGTGGTGAACCTCAAGGATCTGTTTTTGGGCCACTGCTGTTTGTCATTTTTATAAATGATCTGGATGAGGACGTAGAAGAATGGGTTAGTAAATTTGCAGATGACACCAAAGGTGGAGGTGCAGATAGTGCGGAAGGATGTTGCAAGTTACGGAGGGACATAGATAAGCTGCAGAAATAGGCTGAGAAGTGGCAAATGGAGTTTAATGTGGAAAAATGTGAAGTGATTCACTTTGGAAGGAATAACAGGAATACAGATTACTGGGCTAATGGTAAGATTCTTGGTAGTGTAGATGATCAGAGGGATTTCGGTGTCCATGTACATAGACCCCTGAAAGTTTCCACACAGGTTGATAGGGTTGTTAAGAAGGCATACAGTGTGTTAAGTTTTCTTGGCAGAGGGATTGAGTTTCGGAGCCATGCAGTCATATTACAGCTGTACAAAACTCTCATGCGGCCACACTTAGATTATTGCATACAGTTCTGGTCGCTGCATTATAGGAAGGATGTGGAAGCTTTAGAAAGGGTGCAAAGGAGATTTACCAGGACGTTGCCTGGTATGGAGGGGAGGTCTTATGAGCAAAGGCTGAGGGACTTGAAGCTGTTTTCGTTAGACAGAAGAAGGTTAAGAGGTGACCTAATAGAGACACACAAGATGATCAGAAGATTAGATAGGGTGGACAGTAAGAGCCTTTTTCCTTGGAAGGTGATGGCTAGCATGAGGGGATATAAGTTTAAATTGAGGTGTGATAGATATAAGACAGACGTCAGAGGCAGTTCTTTACTCAGAGAGTAGTAAGGGTGTGGAATGTCCTGCCTGCAACAGTAGGAGACTCACCAAGTTTAAGGGTATTTAAATGGTCGTTGGATAAACATATGGATAACAATGGAATAGTGTAGGTTTGACAGGCTTCAGTTTTGTTTCACAGGTCGGTGCAACATCGAGGGCCAAAGGGCCTGTACTGCACTGTAGTGTTCTATGTTCTAGGTAGGTGAATTGATCGTAACGTCCAGGGATGTGCAGGCTGAGTGGATTAGCCATGGGAAATGCAGGGTTACGGGGGCAGGGTAGGAGGGTGCAATTGGGTGGGATGCTCTTTAGAGAGTCAGGATGTACTCAAAGGGGCCAAATGGCCTGCTTTCACAGTGTACGGATGCCATGATAAGAATTAGAAGTAGGCCATTCAGCTCCTCAAACCTGCTCCACCACTTAATAAGATCATAGCTGATCACATAAACCTTCACCCTGTCCATCATTAGAACTCTGTCTGTGTCCTCCTCAAATGTAAAATAGTATCCATGTTTAACACTGTTAGTTTATTGGAGGTTAGCGTACAACCTTGGGAATAATTATGAAAAGTAGACATTACTGTTACCAACATTAACAACAACAGTTTACATTTATAGAATGAAAGTATAATACTGCAGATGCTATAAACCTGAACCAAACACAGAAGGTACTGGAAAAGCAGGTCTGGCAGCATCAGTGAAGGGAGAAATGCAGCTAACTTTTTGAGTCCAATATGGCTCTCCTTCAGAACATTCATATAATGTCTTTTTTGTAAATAAAACATCCCAAAATGTTGCAAGAACATCAAATGAAATGCAACACTGAGAATCCTGAGGAGATTTTGGGATAAGAGACTAAATTACTGGTCAAAGGATGAGTCTTACAACCACTGAATGTAATATCAAGGTGTGTAAAAGTGCAGGTCAGGAGGGATGGTAAAATTTCAAGTAACTGCAGTGAGGAATGACATTATGAAGATAAGGAAAACCACTGATCAGATATACTGTGAAAGTAAGACAGTGTTAACACTTCATGGGATTTAGTGTATGAAAACCATTGGGAAAACATTGAGTAACTCTTGCCTGCCTTCCTGGCAAAAACAGGTCTGGGAAATCAAAAAATATCTTGAAATATAAAATCAGGAACCTGCAAAGAGCATCCATTCTCATGAGATAACAAGGTGTGAAGCTGGATGAACACAGCAGGCCAAGCAGCATCAGAGGAGCAGGAAATCTGATGTTTTGGGTCTGGACCCTTCTTCAGAAATGAGCGAGGGGAAAGATATCTGTATTTATTTCAGAGAGCCCTTCCCCTCCCCCATTTCTGAAGAAGGGTCCAGACCCGAAACGACAGCTTTCCCACTCCTCTGATGCTGCTTGGCCTGCTGTGTTCATCCAGCTTCAGACCGCGTTATCTCAGATTCTCAAGTATCTGCCGTTCTTACTAACTGCATCAATTCTCATTTCTTCTTCTCTCCGCCAAATTAAAACTTCAATGTTTTGTTCAATATTTACTTTCCCATGATTTCATTGCAATGATAAATGATGTCTGGAAAGATATGCAACACATTAAAGTAACATATCACAAAATTTCACAAGCATCATTTATAGAAGCCAATTAATCGCACACCGGGAACTGGGAATAAATATTTTTGTTTTAAAATAAAACTTTGGATGGATGGTGACAGGATTTTTTTTCTGTCATATTAATTATGAATGCAATAAAAAAAATGGGCACGGACACACGCATTGGGTCATGCTTCCTGTGTATGAATAATTCATTTATTGTAATGAACACCATTCATTTGTTACTAAGCGTATGTTTGTGATTTTTGCTTGGCTAAATTTGAATTTGATGGTACATCATTGTAAAATCTGAACAGGGTTATAGTTAATTAAAAAAGCACAAGCTCCATCATATGATTCCCGGCAACAGCAGAGTGGTGGAAGATCTGAAGCTAGTGAATCTCTTAAAGGGGTTTGTTGCTCAAATTCCAAATTTTAATGCGTTTTGGTTTAGTTTTAACTGGAAGAAATAATAATGTGCATATTTTAGACCCCACCCTTGCCACTCTTTGAATGGGCTGTGGGAGAAACCCCCACTGTTTTTCGTTGTGAATATGTTACCTGAATTATTTGCATGTCTGCACATTAATTAGACTGGTGCCATCAATGCAATCTGACCAGAATATCAGCACAGAATAAAAGGATGTTGTGCTGTGATGTTGGTGCCCCTGCCTCTGAGCCAGGAGGCTCAGGTTTAAGTGCTAACTGTCTGTGAGCTGTGCACATAGTCATAACTTCACACAGCACAGAAACAGACCCTTCGGTCCATCAGTCCATGCCAAACATAATCCCAAACTAAACAAGTCCCACCTGCCTGCTCCTGGCACATCCCTCCAAACATTTCCTAATCATGGAGTTATCTACGTGTCTTTTAAACATTGTCACTGTGCCCACTTCCACCTCTTCCTCAGGAATTTCATTCCACGCATAAACCACTCCCTCCATCAAAACTTTACCACTCATGTCTTTTAAATCTCTGTCCTCTCAGGTTAAAAACATATCCCCCTGTCTTGAAATCCCTTATGCTAGGGAAAATACACCTTCTAATAACCATATCTATATGCCTCATGATTACATAAACCTTTAGAAGCTCATCCCTCAACCTCTTTGCACATTTTGTTCAGAAAATATCTTTTAATCTAATGTGAGCTATGTCTGTAAACACTGACTCTCCCCACAATCCTTTATGTTCGATTAAGAGGCAGTTTGGTCAGCTCAGAAGAAAATCTGACCAATTTAAATTTGTGAGATTCTGCCGACAAAGCTGTTTCAAGATCTCCACGTTATTATTTATTGTTGTTGAGCATACAGGCACTGGGTAGTCACATTTAAAGCTTTGGATGTCAAAATTGATTTACTGAGCTACGGATCTGGTAAGCAGAAGCTATTGGGGGTGTAATGAAGATGACTATGTTAGTAATGACAATGTACATGGTGATACGACTCCAATATCTACAGTGACATTAGTCCAAGGCAAATGAAGAGAAAAGTGGAAAGACCATACCAGAGAGCTGAATGCAAAGTTTAATGCAGTAGACTATGAATGTAGATAAAACTTACTGGAGTAGTGATTATAACAAGATCAGCCTGGTGGACGTCATAGAATCTGAGTTAACACAGTGTTGAGCTGGATGAACACTGCAGGCCAGGCAGCATCCGAGGAACAGGAAAGCTGACATTTCGGATCAAGACCCTTCTTCAGAAACTGGGGACAGGGAAGGGAGCTCTGGAATAAACAGAGAGACGAGGGGTTGGGTTGGGAAAGGTAGCTGGGAAGGTGATCAGTGACACCAAGTAGGGAGTGGCAGGGATTGGTCAGTGAGGTGTGAGGAGCGGATAGGTGGGAGAGAAGATGGACAGGTTAAGGAGGCGGGGATGAAAGGGAGGGTTGGTCATGGCATGATGCTGGGAGTGGGGAGATTTTGAAAATAGTAAAGTCCACATTGAAACCATTGGGCTGTAGGCTCCCCAGGTGGAATATGAGGTGCTGCTCCACTAGTTTCTGGGTGGTGTTGTTGTGACACTGGGGGAGGCCTAGGATGTACATGTCACCCAGGGAATGAGTGGGGGGGAGTTCAAGTGGTTCGCAGCCGGAAGATGTTGTTGTTTGTCATGAACCAAGCATAGGTGCTCTACAAAGCAGGCTCTGAGCCTCCGCTTGGTCTCAACGGTGTAGAGGAGGCCACATTGGGAGCAGTGGATGCAATAGACCACATTAGCGGATGTGCAGGTGAACCTCTGTCTGATGTGGAGGGATTTTTGGTTCCTTGGATGCAGGTGAGGGGGGAGGTGTGGGGGCAGGTGTATCACTTCCTGTGGTTGCAGGGAAAGATGCTGCAAGTGGTGGGGCTAGTGGGGAGTGTGGTGCAGACGAGGGAGTCGTGGAGAGAGTGGTCCCCTCTGGAATGCAAGTAGGGGAGGGAAGGGAAATATATCTTTGGTTGTGGGGTTAGATTGCAGGCGGCAGATGTGGCAGAGAATGATGTGTTGGATCTGAAGGTTAGTGGGGTGATACGTGAGGACAAGGGGGATTTTGTCTTCTCTCCCACCTGTCTGTTCCTCCCACCTCACTGACCAATCCCCACCACTGCCTATCTGCACTCAACTATCAGCATCCCACCTACCTTCCCCAGCCCCACCCCTCCTCTCTCCATTTGTTTCAGAGTTTCCTTCCCCTCCCCATTTCTGAAGAAGGGTCCCAACCTGAAACATCAACTTTCCTGCTCCTCGGATGTTGCCTGGCCTGCTGTGTTCATCCAGCTCCACACTGTGTAATCTCTGACTCCAGTATCAGCAGGTCTGACTATCTCTGATAAAATCTGAGTTCCCTGACTGGGGCTGTTAACCTTGTCCAATCAGGGAGGCCTGGATGACAGACATAAACAGGAATGCCACAGGTTTTGTTCATTGGGGGAGCAGGGTCTGAGAGGGCCGGACTAGTATCAAGTACTATGCACCTGTATATTAAAGGTGATTTGGTGATGAGATACCAGCTGCTGTAGAGTTATTTTGACTGGGAGTGGAGAATGTACTAGCCATGGGTAGGATAATGCCAGAAGTATAAAAGACTCAGCTAAGGACAGTTGAGCTGGGCTAAACATTAGATCTTCAGAAATAGGAAGAGGAGCAGGCCATTCAGACCGCTCAAATCTGTCCCAATGTTCAATAAAATCAATGCTGATCAATCTCAGGCCTCAATTCCTTGTTCCTGCTGTACCCTCACAGCCCACAACTCTTCAGTTGAGCAGCTTCAAGAGCACAATGGAGACCCATGTTCCCTGACACTATTGTGATCAGAGTCTGTAAGGAATGATGACAGAGGCTTCAGGCCATAGAGGTATCAGTACAATGAAACTACTAAATGATTCAGGACAGCTTTTTTAAAGCATTCTTAATCATTTTCAACCAGTTCATCACTGATGGAAGTCTGGGCACTCTTATTAAAAATAGTAATTTGATGATAAACTCATTTTCAGTTCTAATAAAAACCTGCAGGTGATATTTCTTGAGTACTTCTAGGAATACATTTTAGTGTGAAAATAAATGTTATGTAGCTCTCTCTTATTAAAATGTTTCAAAGAAAATTTTGTGATTTAGTCAATGTGTGTGAACTTGTGCAAATAATTACAGTGTGTAACCAGATCATTGAAGTTAAAAATAGTTTGGGCAAAATTTCTCAAGTTAGCATTGCTTTCGCGTGGACTTTTATAACTAGGTAATTTCTGAGTGAGAGAGACAGGCAGGCAGGCAGGAAAAGAAAGTGATTAGCACAGGGAAAAATGGAAGAAATGTGGGAGAGCAAGGGATGGACAGAAAGAATTGATACAGGAAAGGAAAATGAAAAGAATGGAAAGGTGAAATTTAAATGAGATATAAGGGGAGAAATTAAGACGGAGAGAAACATTTAAAACAAAGGGAAACAGAAACCTCAATTAACCATTTTACTTATTTGGGAGAGAGACAAGGCTAAGAAAGCGTGTATGAAGAATATATTCTGAAGAAATCCATTGTCTTTACAAGAGAAAATATCAGGCAATATGAGGATGAACTGAAGTGAGGTACATCAGGCATTCAGCATATTAGAGTCAGGATCTGACAGTCCAAACTGGGAGAGATAATGGGAACTGCAGATGCTGGAGAATCCGAGATAACAAAGTGTGGAGCTGGATGAGCACAGCAGGCCAAGCAGCATCTAAAGAGCACAAAAGCTGATGTTTTGAGCTTAGACCCTTCATCAGAAGTAAAAAACTGATGAAGGGTCTAGGCCCAAAATGTCAGGTTTTGTGCTCCTAAGATGCTGCATGGCCTGCTGTGTTCATCCAGCTCAACAGTTAGTTATCTAGTACTAACTGGGAGTTGGGTTTAAAATTCTCTGTTGCCATATGGATTCTCATGAGCAAGCTGGGCAACAAAAGAGATGCAGGAACTGCATCTTTAAGATGTAAATGTCTTTTATGGCAATTCTTGTGGGCCAAGGTCTCTACCAAGAACCTCAAGGAAGGATTTTGATTCCCACTGATTAATTGTGATTTTGCTGATCTTCCAGCCCTGATGTCCAAGTGATCCATTTTGCCAAATTACAATGGTTGAAAGCTCCCACATCCTACTTCCATCAGAGTGCATTGGCGCAACTGATCCCCAGTGCAGCCTTCTCTCACTGGCCAGGCTCTACATCTAGGTGGCTACCAGTTGGGAGACAGGTTACATAATGGGTAATGAGCTGTCTTTCATTACGTTTGCTGAGATCATTGTATTCTTGGCCTCATTGGGTTATTAATAATTTCTTGCATCACCAGCAGTCTCTTTGCCTTCCTACCTCATTGTCAATATCAGGGCCAGGGAGTGTTTCTTTTTTTTTATTCATTTGTTGGTTGGGCTAGGCTACGACCAAGATGAATAAAAGAAAATCTAACCACCGCCCCTTGCCATTCAACAGTGTTAGCACCACTGAATCCCCCACTATCAACATCCTAGGGGTTATCATTGACCAGAAATTCAGCGGAACTCACCGTATTAATTCAGAGGCTACAAGAGAATGTTAGAAGCTAGGAATACTGCGGTGAGTAACTCACCTCATGGCTCCTCCAATCCTACCCACAATCCTCAAGGTACAAGCCAGGAGTGTGATGGAATACTCCCGACTTGCCTGGATGAGCGCATCCCCAACAACACTCAAGAAGCCTAACACCATACAGGACAGAGCAGCCCACTTGATTGGCTCTACATCCACAAGCATTCACTCCCTCCACCACTGACATTCAGTAGCAGCAGTGTGTACTGTCTACAAGATGCACTGCAGAAATTCACCAAGGATCCTTGGATGGCATAGTGGCTCAGTGGTTAGTGCTGCTGCCTCACAACACCAGGGATGTGGATTCAATCCCACCCTTGGGTGACTGTCTGTGTGGAGTTTGCACATTCTCCCTATGTTTGCGTGGGTTTCCTTTGGGTGCTCCAGTTTCCTCCCACAGTCGAAAAATGTACAGGGTAGGTGGAAATGGCCGTGCTAAATTGTCTGTAGTGTCCTGTGGTGTTTAGGTTAGGTGGTTGAGGCGTGGGGAAATACAGGGGTAGGGGAATGAGTTAGGTTTGTATGCCTTTGGAGAGGTGGTGTGGATTTGCTGGGCTGAATGGCCTGCTTCCACACTAGGGATTCTATGATTCTCAGACAGCACCATCCAAGACCATGTCCACTTCTATCCAGTAGGACAGGGGCAGCAGATACATGGGAACATCTTGAGAAGGTGGTTGTGAGCTGCCTTCTTGGGCCACTCCAGTCCATCTGCTGTAGATTATCCCACAATGCCCTTGGGGAGGGAATTCCAGGATTTTGACCCAGTAACAGTGAAGAAATGCAGACATATTTCCAAATCAGGATGGTGAATGACTTGGTGAGATCTTGCAGGTGTTGGTGTTCCCATGTATCTGTTGCCCTTGTCCTTTGACATAGAAGTGATCATGAAGGACTCTTCTTCTCAATGTCTACCCTTGCCTGAAGCATGGTGACCCCCAGGTTAAATCACCAGCGGTTATTTCTGTCTCTAATGAGAGAACAACCCGCAGGTTTAAAAAGACTGTGGTAACTATCTTTTAGTACAGGCCTAGTATTCTCGTGCTTGAATCTAATTCAATTCTGTTTTTAAATTTGATTTTACATCCAACATGAACTTCATAATATGTTCAGTGGAGAAACAGACCATTCATTCCAAATTGGCCGTGCTGGCATTTTTGCATCACACAACCTTCATTCCTAATCTATTGTAACCTAACATATGGGCCAATGGCAATAAGATCATAAAAATAAAAGAGAAAATTAGGCCGTTCAGCCCACTCTGTCTGCTTCATCATTCAATTATGTCTAATGTTTCTAAACTCCATTCCCATGCCCTCTCTCTGTAACCCTTGATCCTATCAAGAACCTATTTATCTCTATCTTAAATTCACTCAATGACATAGCTTCCACAGCCGTGTGAGTTCCACAGAGTAATGGCCTTCTGGCTATGAAATTCCTCCTTTCAAGAATAGTGCCTTCGCTATGAGGCTGTGCCATTAGGTTCTATCTCTACTGTGAGTGGAATTTTTTTTTTCTTCTTTATTCATTAACAGAATGAGGATGTCACTGGCTGGGCAGCATTTATTGTCCATCCCGAATTACCCAGAGGGCAGTTCAGAGTTAACCACATTGCTGTGGGTCTGGAGTAACATGTAGGCCTGACCAGGTAAGGGTGGCAGTTTCCTTCTCTAAAGGGCATTAGTGAACCAGGTGGGATTTTCCGACAATCAACAATGGATTCATGGTCATCATTAGATTCTTAATTCCAGATATTTTATTGAATTCAAATTCCACCATCTGCCATGACAGGATTCAAACCTGGGTCCCCAGAACATTATCTGGATGATTGGATTAACAGTCCAGCGATAATACCACTAGGCCATTTCCTCCCCATATTCTCTACACCCGCTCTATCTAGGCCTCTTTATATTCTGTAAATTGCAATGAGAACCCCCTCCATATCCTTCTTAATTCCATTGAGTACAGACTCAGAGTCCTCAAATGCTTCTTGTATGCCAAATACTCATAACCATTCATAAACATTCTCAGAAACCCCTCCAATGCCAGCTCCCCCTTCCTCAGATACAGGGCACAAAACTGCTCATAGTTTTACAAATATGGTCTGACCAGAGCCTTATACAACTTCAGCCGTACATTTCTGCCCTTGTATTCTTGCCCTTTCTAAATTAAGGCAAAGGTTGTATTTGCCTTCCTAACCGCTAACTAAACTTGCATCTTAGCCTTAAGAGAATCCTGGATTAAGTCTTCTAAGTCTCTTTGTGCTTCAGATTTCTAAAGCCTTTCCCCATTTATAAAATAGCCTCTGCCCCAATCCTTCTTGCCAAAGTTCATAACCTTGCACTTTACCACATTGTACTGCATCTGCCATGTCTTTGCCCACCCTCTTGGCCCGATCAAGTAATTCTCCAGCCCCCCTACTTCCTCAGCACTACTTGTCCCTCCATCTATTTTTGTATCACCTGCAAATGCACAACAATGCCTTCAGTTCCTTTGCCCAGCTCATTACCGCACAACCTGTTCCTAACATGGACTCTTGCCAATATCCAACAGCTGCCATCCTGAAAAAAAAACTTTATCCCTGTCTCTCTCAGATAGATAATCAGCCCACTATAGATTGCTGCCCTAGAGAAGGTGCTGGTGAGCTTCTAGCAACTCTGCCATTCCATTAAGGGCTCTTTAAAAATTTCATGCGTGGGCAGTAGGTGACTGCTCCCATTGCCCTTTTAAGCGGTTTTCGTTTATATTTATCAATTACGTTATGTTGAACCTTTCAATAATACGGGACATCCTAACTGTTCTACATACATCATTTAGTGTTACAAAGCATAATAACCAATTGGTGCACAGTAAGTTCCCATAAAGAGTAATGAGGTGCTGACCAGATAACCTTCTATTAAGGACATTGTTTGAGAGATAAATATTCACTGATACCCAGGGAAGGATGTCCCTTCTCCTGTTTCAAATGATTCATCTTTGATGTTTGTTATATCCACCTGAGCCACAACCGATGGAGCCTTAGAAATATGTTGTCAATCAATCAATGACCAACTTTCCACACACTCACACATGCATGCGCACACACACACGCACACACACACACACACACACACAAACACACACACAAACATATACACACATGCACAGGCGCACAGGTACACACACAAACACACACACTCTTACACACATACATACTCATATACTTGCACACATTCACATACACACATACACAGACATGGGGAGGAAATGGCCTAATGGTATTATTGCTGGTCTGTTAATCCAGAAATCCAGCTAATGCTTGGGGGTTTGAATCCTGCCATGGCAGATGGTAGAATTTTCATTCAATAAAGTATCTGGAATTGAGAATTTAATGATGCCCATGAATCCATTGTCAATTGTTGGAAAACCCACCTGGTTCACTAATGTCCTTTAGGGAAGGAAATTGCTGTCCTTACCTGGTCAGGCCCACATGTAACTCCAGACCCACGGCAATGTGGTTGACTCTTAACTGCTCTCTGGGTAATGAGGTATGGGCAATAAATGCTGTCGAGCCATTGATGCCCTCATCCTGCTCATGATTAAAGGAAAAAAACACAAAGGCAGACACACACACACACTACAGTGGGTCAAGAGGCAATTCATCATTACCTTCGCATGAACAATACATGATGTACATTAAACATATTTAGATACAACAATGCAGTAAATGCCAGTAAAGCCTACATCCTGTGAATCAAGAAGATACATCATTGTGTCATTTCTTCCCTTCTATTCCACTTTCTACATTTGAGAATAATCAGGAGGAGTGTGATTTACTCCCCTCCCCTACACAAAGGGTGTAAAACAAATCCAAACATGACAATATAGCAGCTGAGCAAAGCTCGTGCTCTTGGATAACTTTTGCTTAAGTGCCTTTGAGATCAGACCTGAGTGTTAAGTCAGTCGTGTCAGCAGTGAAGGATTGCGTTTGAACTTCATTAAAGGGTCAAATAAAACCTCTCAAAGCACAGAGCAGCTGAGTGAGCTTAAAGGGTAGCAAGTGTTTTTGCACAGCATTGTGGTAGCTAAAGAGTTTAAGTATTTTTTTAATATATTCCGCACCACGTTTTGAGTAGACAGACTACTGAATAATTTTATTAAATAATGTTATCAGCAAGCTTTCATCTGCATAAGCTATTTACATGCAGGATCACAGAATGCTTTCCTGTGATCTTTTCAATCACAAAAACCTGCTCAAGTCAACACTTCCAAAATAATTCACCAGCTTCTCAGTCTAAGTTTTGTTCTCGGTGATTCGGCGAGATCACCAATGCCACTTGTGCTTTCAAATGGGGCAGTGTACCTGAAGAGTTGGTATTATTATGTTGCTGAAGATGCCGGAATAATTGACAGCTAGCCTGGGAGCTTGGGATGACTGTTGTGTGTAATGTATATGTGCATCTGGAAACCAATGCTCAGGTCTCATCATGGAATATGCTACTGGGGCTCAAAGATGGGACGGACAAAAGAATAAAAAATCTGTCTATCATTCAGGAATTAGTGACTTAGTCAAGCTGAGTTCGGCTTTTAGAAAATCACAGCTTGTTGGCGGAAGGAAAACCGAGAAAGATAAGAATTGGCAAGTGCATTTTCTTCTATAACAATTTTTCCGAATCTCAGTGAAATTCTATCCACGATTTTGTCATCATGAAGCCTGATGTCTTTAATGTTCTTCTAATGGTGTGCTCACCTTGCAACTCACATTACCCAGAAAGCCATACAAAACTCTTTGCCTCATTGTCCCAATCCCCACCAAATTCCAATGCTCATCATGATCTGATGAGTCCTAGCTACTTTGAGGTTTAAAATGTAGTTCACTTGGTAGGATTCTTACCTCTATATTTATGAAGATTGGGAGTTCATTCCCATCCCTCAGGCTTGAATAATTTAGTGCAGTTCTAAGGGACAGTTGGCAATGTTGTAGTAGATGGTGAGGAAGGCAACTGCTAAGTCAGCCTTCATAGTGAGGGGATTCAAGTAAAGGAGCTGGAATATCTTGCTGTTATTGCACAGGACCTCAGTGAGAGCGCACCTGGAGTACTGTGAGCAGTTTGTGCCTCCTTATCTGAGGAAGGATGTTCTGGCGAGAGAGGGTGTGTAACAGGCTAATTCCTGCTGTAGAAGTACTAACATATGGAGAAAGACTGGATTGGTTAGGACTATATTCACCAGAGTTTAAAAGAATGGGTGCGAGGGTGGGCGGGGCAAGAGCATTTAGTGCATATAGTTCTTATAAAAATCTATACAGTTCTAACAGGGCTAAACAGGGTAATTACAGAAAGGATGTTTCTAATGACCAGGGAGTCCTGAACCAGGGGTACCTGTTTAATGATACACAGTAGGCCATTTAGGACAGAGAATGGTGACCCTCAAGAATTCTTTGCTGCAGAAAGTGGTTGAAGCCAAAATATTGAAAGTTTTCAAGACAGAGTTTGATATGGTTCTCAGGGCTAAAGGCATAAAATGATATGAGGAGAAAGCAGGAACAAGGCACTGAGTTGGATAATCATCCATGATCATACTGAATGGCAAAACAGGCTTGAAGAGCCAATTGCATTAGCCCTCTTCCTATTCTCTATGTTTCTGGATTTCGCTGTTCTTTTCAAAGATTAGGAATTCAATGTTCATAAAGTCTAAAAGTTCAGAAACCAGAAAAACGGGCACAAAATTTGAATTTCCACCTCAAAAAAAGTACCTCACAAATCTGCTGTAGGAAGTTTTCAGTTCCCATATGAATTCAGGTTGTGAACCATGTGCATGTCCTCTGATATTGATGTCTTTCAATATTTTGGTCAAGTTAGCTGGGCTTTAGAAACCTTTACAAAACTCGCTGGGTTAGAGAGTGCTCAATTATTGAGGGATGCCTGCTGAGGATTAAGAATGTTATAAACAAACACGCAAACTTACAAATTAGAAGCAGGAGCAGACCATTTAGCCCACTTTGAACCTGATCAGCTACTTCAAAAGATTATCAATAATATGACTGTGGGCTCAACTCCATAATCCCATCCACTTCAATACTCTTTGATTCCATTGCCAGTCAAGAATTTATCTGCCCCTAAAACAAAAATATCCAATGACCCTGCCTCTACCACTCTCTAGGTGGGAGAGTTCCAAAGACTCAGAACCCTTTGAAAACAAAGCCAAGTCCTCACCTCATAGATCAGTGGGGTTGTTATTGCAGAGACTGATCACAGGACTCCTTCCTTAAAAAGGAAAGTTCACAATTATCAGCATTGCAAGGGTGCTGGACTGCCTTGTAGTACTTTTCCAATGGGCAAAAGCACTACCATGCATTCAAACACGTCAAAAAACAATAACATGCAATGATAGTTTCAAAGTTGAAGTGATTTAAATGTTCTCTGTTTTTCTAACATGGAAACATTGGCTTGCCACTTTGAGGAAGGAAAAGATGACACCTGCAACTGGATAATTTTTTAAAACATAAATCTGATGTAGCTTAGTAGAAGACCCTGAACATCTATTATCTCAATTTCAGTTAGCTCAATCTTCTCGTGTCAAAATTGTATGTTTTGACAACTGAACACATTGCAGAATGTTTGGCTGAATTTCAAAAGCTTTACGGAATTTCCTCCTCAAACCTCGCTACATCATTAACACTTTTCCCTCATTTAAGATCTGCTTCGGTGTATCGCTCTGCTTAAACTTTTGGTCACCTGACTAGTATTTCCTGAGGTATCAACACTGTTTGATAGGACTTCTAAAATGTGTCTTGGATGTTTCACTACTTTGAAGTTACTATATTGTAACATGTTTGTGTTGCTGTCACATTTTAGATCCCCTAACCCAGAGATAGCTATGGATACATAATTATCTAACTATTTCAGCAAGTAAGTAAGAGGTCTTGTAACTCATCATTTGAACACTTTTAAGAGCTAAAACTTTGCAAAGTTCAGACCAGAGCATACATATGCCCTCCCTTGTTGTTGAAGAGCATAATTATGAGTAATCCTGGATCTTCTGACTTCATTGTAATAAATAATTGAACCTATGTTGCTTGTGCACCTCAGGTCTCTGAGGAAGCCCCAGCACATGTGTATTATTTAAGGCTCAAAGTTTGAGTTTTATTGTGCTGGAGGTGACTGGTTCATTTTGCCTAACAATGTATGAAGTGTATGAACTGAGGATAGATTTAATTGGCCTACTTCATTCATGGTGAGAAAGGGGACGTGATTCAACTGGAATGGGGCTTGGGCATGACAGACTGCTTGTCACTGGATTTAAACTGAAACTGAGACCAGAAGATCCCGAGCCAACAGAGCAAAAAGATGAGTGGACAGTTTAAATGACAGTCAATGGCCACAGCACCTGGGCCAGAAAAGCCACTCGCTGGGGCACATTAACACCTTGCCCAACCTAATCCTTTTCCTGTATCACACTGAGTGTAGCTGACTTCCAAAAGTATTGCAAGTCTTGTCAAAAGAGGATTCATGAGAAAACAGATGGGGATGAGTGGGTGAGGTAAGTTTATGGGACAGACTGTCCTATCAGTTTCAATGGCTAAAGCATTTGATTGGGGCTGTGAATGGAGACCTAGAGATGGAGATAGCAATGGACTGGCTGAGGTATTGTGATGAGAGGATCAGTGATCCTGTTGAGTTCCAGATTAATCAACGGTAACGGTGAAGTGACAAATATCCAGGACAACAAGTGTGTCTCAGCAACAACACATGAGGGCAGTATAACGTCAGTTGTAGCTGTAACAAAAATTGCACAGCAACTAAAAGAGTCATTTATAATTTTGGACTAACTCCGATCAGCACCTTTAAAATTAATGTTAATTCTCTCTTTCTATAAAACCATTGTCCTCTCCGTTCATGTTTATCTTGATGTCAAACTCAGCAAGGTGTTGCTATGGGAAAGTGGGAATCTGAGCTATATGTTGTTGGTGAGATCTTGAAAATATCTTAATTAGCAGTTTAATTGTTAGGGAGCAAAACAAAATTGAGTGCTGCTGTTGCCAGGGAATTGGAAACAGTGGACTGAGTCTGACATATCTTCGACTAATTGTCAATTTTGAAGTGTTTCATGAAAGGTATCTCTCTGCACAGCACCTATCGACATGTCTCATGTGTTTTTCCAAACTCACCTCATTAAATTCTTACTCTACCTCTAAGGAATCCCATTCACCCGATTCTAGCCCTGTTTTACCACTCACCACACATGGAACTACTGATATCCCAGAGTGGACCATCATGCTTGGCACTGGTGCCAACTTCATTAGCCCATGTGCTGGCTGCGTATCCCTGAGAGCACAAAGCCCTTCTTGCACGAAAACAATGATAGTCCCTGATGCATCCCAAGGTATGGAACTGTAGTTCAGAAAACACCCTTTAAGTGAAGATGTGCCCATGGTAGTTTTTAGGCACATGTTGAATACCAGTGTTCATAGATGTCATGTACATGTGGCCAGCACCAAGGAGTGTGCCCTGAGATGCAGGCGGCGAACTAAAGATGGCAGGTGCTCATTCTGACGTCCATGTTGAGAGTACTCAGTGTCCAGTTTGATTGCAGTGGGAGGTAGGATAGGATGCTGCATGTTAATGAGGTGGGATGCACAGTTAGTAATGTCATTATCAAGCAGTAAATCCCCTTTAATAAGCAACTTGCTGCTGTCTCCTGAGAATCACATCTTGATGCCTAGAACTTAGATGCACAGGCTTTCCCCAATGCCAAAATATATCTCTTTGGATTTCTCACATAATTCACTACAGCACATGCCATTCAGCTCCCAATAAGATTCCATTCTGCCCACTTATTTTTTGAGATCATAACTGATGGGCAATGTTTTCTCATTTATGAGGAAGTGACAAACTGTTTTGTGTGGATAGTGCTATAAATACCTACCGCACTATTTTGGATTTTTGTGCGAGAGAGGCATCTTGTAAATAGAATTCAAGATCTTGGAATACAGTAAGAAAGGACCAAACCAGGCACTGTACTGCAGACAAAGCACAGTGATGGTGTAGAAGAAGGAAGATACATTGTGCACACAAGTCAAGCAATCAGAAGCAATCATACATCATTGTTTTATTTTAGGCTAAGTTTGTCAGTATTATTTATCCTGTTCATGCTCCCACCAGATACCCCTTCTGGTTCCAACTAAACAAACACAAAACCTCCCACATTCACAGATGTGAGATGGCATGATGATGATGCTTTTATCTTGGTTAAATTGCTGTGCATCCTTTGGATATCTCCTGTTAAGCTCTGTTCCAGTTATTGACAATTCTGAGTGACAGGTCTGGTCAGCCCAGATGTCACGGTCAATGATATTTTGTTATAAATATATTAAATCTATTCAGTGTTTGTGTATCAGTCAGCCAGCATCTGTTGGAAGTCATCAACTTAGCAATTGGATCCTGGTCCAAAGAGGGTATAATCGAGGGGCAGATACCTCTTGAGCCCTTCTGCAGCAGACTAGAAGTCATGATCAGAGAGAGGGAAGGAGGACATGAGTCATGGGCAAAAACAGCTCGCTGATTGAATATTTTATGTGGGGTTGAAAGAAACAGTCATTCCTTACAAAAGGGGTACATCTCAAACAAACTGATTAGTCCTGGAGAGTGACAAGCTTCCTGAAAGCTTGTATAGGTTACAGTTATTCTAACAGCTCACCACCATCTTCTCAAGCCTAACTAAGGAGGGAAAATAAATACTGGCTCAACCAGTGATGTCCATATCTTATGGATGAATTAAGAAATAAAGACACAAATGGTGAATATCCAGTGTGGCTCCTGAATTGTGCCTCGGAGAGGGTTTGAGTTGTCAAGTGGGCCATCAAACTCTGACTTGACTCATTCTTGGCTGCAGCCAATGTGTACCATTTGTCAAACTGAGCTTGTCCATGTGCTGTTACTGCTCTCGCCAGTAAATAGAGGTGAGCACTGCTGGTATACAGCGGCATGGGACGACATGGTGATTAGCACTGCAGCCTCACAGCACCAGGGGCTCTGGTTCGATCCCACCCTCAGGTGACTGTCTGTGTGGAATTTGCATATCTCCCCGTGTCTGCATGGCTTTCCTCCGGGTGCTCCGGTTCCCTCTCTTAGCCCAAAGATATGCACATTGCATTGATTGGCCAGATGCTAAATTGCCCATTGTGTCCAGGGATGTGCAAATTAGGTGGATTGGCCATGGGGAATGCAGGGTTACAGGGATAGGACATGATGGTGAGTCAAGGTGGAGTGTTCTTCGGAGAGTTGGCGTGGGCTTGTTGGGTCAAATGGCCTGTTTCCACGTTGTAGGCATTCCATGGATACCAGTAAACAATCCAGTTATACCTGTACATCATGATTGAGAGAAAGCAGTAGAGGAATCAGCAGGGACTGCTAAGCAGAGGAGAGGCCAGGAGATGCCACCACTTTCCATGCATCCTGGTCCTCTCCTCCAAAAGAAAAATGACTAAGGGAAACTAACAGTAAAAGATCATAAAACTTCACCCCTACTCACAGGCACTCAGAAGTACTTTTGCTTCTTCCTGGGGTCCATCATCTTCATTGCACTGGGATTTTTCACCTCACTTTCTTGCATTCCAACTCTGACTACACTTCAAAAGTTTTCATTCTTTTATTTTTTCTCTCATCTCTCCCTCTTTCTTTCTTTCTTCGTTTTATTCTTTCAATTTCAATTTCTATTTCTTTCACTCCTTGGCTCTCTCCCTTTCGTTCTTCTTAGTGGTAACAGCTGAGCCCATTTCTCAGAGTGATGTTTGTCCTGCATGTGCATGCAACACCTAAACTATTCAGAAAATGCTACGTGACTAAGAATAATTAAATCTGCCAGCTCCATGATTAGAATTATTATTACTTCTTTGAGCCATTGTGCAAAAGCTTAATTGTATTAATGATACAAATGTGGAGTGTCCAAGCATAGCAAGAAGTGAAGCATCAGGGCTGTTTATTGTAAGTGCCATTAAAACAGCTCCACTGTTAACAGCCAAATTAATGAAAATACTCCTTTCTGCAGTTTCCTTTCACAGTCAGCTCTCCACAGTATTTCATCAAGCAAAGATTGGACAACTGATGAAAGGTTGGCCATTCTCACCACTGTTCTTCCATGACACACGGTAGATATAGGGGGATGACTCAGAACAAAGTGGGGGGCAAGATGCAGGGGAGGGAGAAATGTCACTATGAATGACCATTCATCTCACTCCGAGCCACTATTCCCCCGCTTGTATCACAGATTGGCATAAGATGAATTTGGGAGACAGATTAAAGTAGCAAAAATGGATTTACTAAGTATTAAAAGAATGGACAAATACTATTTTTGGCAAAAATAAAACTAAATCGACAAAGTAGACAAGTACTATGGCTTTTGCAACAGCAACAGCCGAGGTATTGAGTGATTAGAATCTAATTCTGCTCGCCATGCAGTATGAAAATTGTATGTGCAACATACAGAGATATTAGGAACTGCAGATGCTGGAGAATCTGACATTACAAGGTGTAGAGCTGGATGATCACAGCAGGCCAAGCAGCATCAGAGGAGCAGGAAGGCTGACGTTTTGGGCCGAGACCCTTCGACAGAAAAGGGGGCTGGGAAGAGGGTTCTGAAATAATTAGGGAGAGAGGGGGAGGCGGATAGAAGATAGATAGAGGAGAAGATAGGTGGAGAGGAGACAGACAGGTCAAAGAGGTGGGGAAGGAGCCAGTAGAGGTGAGTGTAGGTGGGGAGGTAGCGAGGGGATAGGTCAGTCCAGGGAGGACGACAGATCAAGGAGGCAGGATGTGGCTAGTAGGTAGCATATGGGGGTGGGCCTTGAGGTGGGAGGAGAGGATAGGTGGAAGGAATGACAGGTTAGGGAGGTGGGGATGAGCTGGGCTGGTTTTGGGGTGCAGTAGGGGGAGGGGAGATTTTGAAGCTTGTGAAGTCCACACTGATGTCATTCGGCTGCAGGGTTCCCAAGCGAATATGAGTTGCTGTTCCTGCAACCTTCGGGTGGCATTGTTGTGGCACTGCAGAAGACCCAGGATGGACATTTTGTCTAAGGAATGGGAGGGGGAGTTGAAATGGTTCACGACTGGGAGGTGCAGTTCTTTAGTGCGAACTGAGTGTAGGTGTTCTGCAAAGTGGTCCCCAAGCCTCTGCTTGGTTTCCCCAATGTAGAGGAAGCCACAACGGGTACAGTGGATGCAGTATACCACATTGGCAGATGTGCAGGTGAGCATCTGCTTGATGTGGAAAGTCTTCTTGGGGTCTGGGATGGAGGTGAGGGGCAGGTGTAGGGGCAGGTGTAGCACTTCCCGCTGTTGCAGGAGAAAGTGACGGGTGTGGTGGGGCTGGAGGAATGTGTGGAGTGGACAAGGGAGTCACGGAGAGAGTGGTCCCTCCGGAAAGCAGACAAGGGTGGGGAGGGAAAAATGTCTTTGGTGGTGGAGTCAAATTGCAGATGATGGAAGTGTTGGAGGATGATGCGTTAGATCTGGAGTTTGGAGGAGTGGTACGTGAGGATGTGAGGGATTCTGTTTTGGTTGTTATTGTGGGGACGGGGCATGAGGGATGAGTTGCAGGATATGTGGGAGACACCATTGAGGATGTTCTCGACCATGGAGGCGGCGGGGTAAGTTGCAGCCCTTGAAAAATGAGGACATCTGAGATGTATGGGAGTGGAATGCTGCATCCTGGTAGCAGATGCGGCAAAGGTGAAGGAATTGGGAATAGGGGAAGGCATTTTTGCAGGAGGGTGGGTTGAGGAGGTGTATTCTAGGTAGCTGTGGGAGTCGGTGGACTTGAAATGGATATTGGCTTCCAGCTGGTTGCCAGAGATGGAAGCAGAGAGGTCCAGGTAGGTGAAAGAGGTATCAGAGATGGTCCAGGTGAGCTTAAGGTTGGGGTGGAACGTGTTGGTGAAGAGGATGAACTGTTCGAGCCTCTCATGGGAGCACGAGGTGGCCCCAATACAGTCATTGATGTGACGGAGGAAGAGGTGAGGTTTAGGGCCAGTGTAGCTAGAACATAGAACAGTACAGCACAGTACAGACCCTTCGGCCCATGATGTCGTGCTGAACTTTTACCCGAAACCTAAGGTCTATCTCACCTCCACCTCTACCTTATACTATCATCCATATATGCTACGGAAGAGGAATTGTTCCATGTAACCTACAAAAAGGCAGGTGTAGCTTGGGCCCATGCGGGTACCCATGGCCACCCACTTTGTCTGTAGGAAGTGGGAGGAATTGAAAGAGAAATTGTCGAGGGAGAGGACGAGTTCAGCCAAGCGGATGAGGGTGTCGGTGGAGGGGGACTGGTCATGCCTGTGGGACAGGAAGAAGCGGAGAGCCTTTAGGACATCTGCATGGTGAATGAAGGTGCATAGGGACCGGATGTCCATGGTAAAAATGAGGTGTTGGAGACCGGGAAATCGGAAGTTCTGGAGGAGGTGGAGGGTGTGGGTAGTGTCAAGGACATAGGTAGGGAGTTCCTGGACCAAGGGGGAGAAAATGGAGTCAAGATAGGTGGAAATAAATTCAGTGGGTCAGGAGCAGGCGGAGACAATAGGTCGACCAGGGCAGCCAGATTTGTGTATTTTGGGAAGGAGATAGAAGCGGGTGGTGGGGGGTTGGGGAACGATGAGGTTGGAGGCTGTGGGTGGGAGGTCACCTGAAGTGATAAAGTTGTGAATGGTTTGGGAGATGATGCTTTGGCAGTCGGGGGTGGGGTCATGATCAAGGGGGCGGTAGGAGGAGGTGTCAGAGAGTTGGCATCTAGCTTTGGCTATGTAGAAGTCAGTGCGCCATCCTACAGCTGCACTTCCCTTGTCCATGGATTTTATGGAGTGGAGGGCGGCGCGTTCGGTGGGAAACAGGTTGGAGTGGGTGAGAGGGATGGAGATGTTCAGATGATTGATGTCTCTACAGCAGTTGGAGATGAAGAGGTCAAGGAGGGTAGGAGGCCTTGGGGTGATGTGCAGGAGGAGGGGGTGTGTTGGAGGTGGAGAAGGGTACAGTAGAGGGAGACTTTGGCTCACAAGTGAAGAAGTAAGCGTGGAGGCGGAGGTGGCAGAAAAACTGTTCAACGTCCAAGCATGAGTAGTATTCGTTGATGTTTGGGTGGAAGGGGAGATACAATTGGATAAGCTCACACACCTCCGAGCTCCATATGGAGGCATGGCAATTACCTCCTTGGGGAATGTCCATGCAGCACGACAGAGGTCAAGCATGAGGCTCCATTCTTGGATGTGAGGGGTCAGGAGATCCTTCATGAGACTTGTGTTTTCTTTCTGACATTCCTGGTGGATTATCTGCTGATGAATATCAAATATGGAACACCGTCATAGCAGTCTCAGAGTTCCCTCAGAGACAGCTCAGATATCAGTTTACCAGCAGGAGTTACAAGCTCCAGCCACTGTCATCAATCTCCAGAGGGACAAACAGCAGGTGAGGATCCACCAAGGAGCTGGAATTGTATGGTGAGATACTCTATTCACAGGCCTCATGGCTATTTTCATCAAATGGCTGAAAGACATTACAAGCTCCAATTCAGGATGTTCCAACCCATCATCTCCAAGCTGTGCCAACACTCGGAGCAGGACCTTCATTGAGAAAGACTGCATTCCATCCCAGTGCCCATCAAGCTCACAGTTGCCCTGAAGTTTCATGCCAGCATCTGCCTCTAAGGTGCAACTGGGGGCCTGTGTGGCATCTTCCAATCCTCAACATCCAAAAGCATTTGAAATGGTATCAATGTTGTTTCGTCCAATCACAGGTCTTTGCATTCCTTCTCCTATGATGGGGAGAGACAAATAGCCGGGGCAGAGAGATTTGTTGCACTCACTAGCTTACCGCAGCTCGAGGACTGTGCCCACATTTGAGACTGCCCTGTACCAATCTGCAGAGTTCATCACATTATATATGACCATCAGCACCAAACTCTGGAGGTCTGTCCCTGATCTCCTGGGAGTTTCTGTGACCCTTACAAACTAAAGAACTGGCAGGTTGTTGCCTCCTTGGTGAAATCAGGAATGGCTGTCTGAGAAAACATGACAGAGAAATATATCATCGAGCCCGAGAGTTAGAGATGACACTGTCAGTGTGAGGTAGCAGAAGGTGACATTGATCCTTGTGGAGCACAAAAGGCACAGTGCTGATCCTGACTTTTAAGTAAATTTGGCAGTTCTCCTGAACCAGACTCAACATATTAAGATAATAAAATGTGAGGCTGGATGAACACAGCAGGCCAAGCAGCATCTCAGGAGCTCCTGAGATGCTGCTTGGCCTGCTGTGTTCATCCAGCCTCACATTTTATTATCTTGGAATCTCCAGCATCTGCAGTTCCCATTATCCCTCAACATATTAACCCTGTTTCTCTATCCGAGGATGCTGGCAGACCTGTTGAGTTTCTCCAGCATTCTCTGTTTGTTTGATTCAGATTTCCAGCAAATACAGTTTCTTAGAATCTCCATGTGCTGTTACAAAAGACATACATGAGAGCGAAGAATAAGGTTGAGCTTCATGCTCCACTTTGCTCCTCTACAGAACACTTCGGAAGTTGGATCCACACTTGCCCAGCTGCTCACAGCTCCAAAAGATCTGAAAAAATATTCATTTGAAAAGACAGTGCAAATAGTGTTGACTCAAAAGCCCTGAATGGAGGCTATTGGAAGTCAGTGTGGACTTGATGGACTGAATAGCCTGCTTCCACACTGTAGACAATTCTATGATTTGATGATAATTCATTTATGACTATTTCGAGGCTGTCGTTCTGTGGGTCACACTCTAATCTCAGACTCAAAAATTCATTCAAGTAGCATTTTAGAGACTTGGATGCATTGTCTTTACAGGGGAAAGTGGTCCCACTTTATCAGAGAATGGTTATGGCATTTGTCACATGGTTATGGCAGGCCATTCAGCCCGTTTTGTCTCTGATGGTTCTCTTGGTGAGCAAACAAACACAAGAGAATGTTAGAGAAACTGAACAGGTCTGGCAGCATCTTCAGACAGAGAAAGAGAGCTGATGTTTTTCGTCTGATTTGAGTCTCTTTCGAAAACAGAGTCAAAAGATATCTGATAAAAATAAAACGCTACAATTCTAAAGGGGCTGCCGTCAGCTCTGGAGGATTTAGGTAAATAAATTATTGAAGATTGCAGAGCAGGTTGTGAGAAGTGTTAATTGTATCAGTTCATGAGCGTTATAGAGAGGGCTGCCCTGTCTTTCGAGAGAGACAACTTGTGATGGTTTAATCTAAGGGTCACCACTCCTCAGACAAGGGGAGAGACTGAGAAGAAGAGTTAGCTTTGTTTCTCTCTCTCTACAGATGCTGCCAGACCTGCTGAGTTTTGCCCACATTCTCTATCTTTATCTTCTCTTGCAGGGAGTCATCATGGGCTCAATGAGCTGAATGGCCTGCAGTAGCTGCGTGACAAATGCTACACAGAATTGAGGGTGACTGCAGTTGTTCAAGAATGCAGGTACCCACCGTTACCATCTCTAAGGCAGTTAGGGATGGGGAATAAATGCAGGCCCAGCCAGTGATGCCCAAAAATAATGAACTTTTTTTTAAATAGATGGGGTTCCATTGTCATTGAACAAGGAAAAAAGAAACCTCTCCCATAACATTCTATTATGTTCTTCACCTGAATGGAAGCAACAGTTTTGAACGCTGGCATCACTGCCAAAGAAAGGTGGTTTGACAGTCAGTAAAGAAGGGAAAGAATCAATTGATGTAGTATCATGGCAGACTGTCCGTGGAGTCTGCAGGCGAGAAGCGGACAAGCCAAAGGATGTGTTTGATGCTATCTATCATAATCTATTTGGCTAAGTATTTATTGCCAGTGTCAGTGTTAGCAGCCTAGAGTCTTACCAGAAGCTCTCTGGTCTGTAGATATACAGGTGTGATAAATTGTGTTTTTGCCTCAGTCTTATCTTCAAGGCTGGGTGGAGATTAATCTTCGTCAGCTTCTGACTGGATTTCCATCTGTGCAGCAGTGAAGACTAGAAACAACACAGCCTCCAATCCATCATGCACACTCACTCTTCAGCACATGACCCACTCTGTGTGATGTGGCAGTTTGGAACAAAATAAATGATCAGCTCCTATTATCCAGAAAGAGCTGGGAAAAGATCCGAGCTTTATCAATCCTAAACATGTTCGTGGCACACCCCTCAAATCAGAACTGGCCCATTTTTATTCAGAAACAATGGCCAACTTACATTTATGAAGCACCTTAGGAATAGTTACATGACAACAATGGACACATTTCATGGGTTTTGAGATTTTTTGGGGAGAAGTGCTATCCAAATGCAGGTCTTTCTTTGAAATTCAATCTAATTCACAAGAGGAATATAAGAAAGAGTTTGATATCAAACCACACAAGGACATGTGTGATCCAAAAAAGCTTGGTCAAAGAAAGGGATTTTAAAGAGGCCTTTTGTTTAGATCTGATTTGTTGAGGGATCCAAGTATCCTCCATTTATTGCCTAAATCTAAATAGCCTTATGATGACAGTAGAGTGAGTCAACTTCTTAAATTACAATAGCCCATGTGGTTTAGGTATACCCGGGTTGGAAGATGCTTAAAAGGAAAAAGGTGAGGTAGAGATGTTTAAGCATGAATTTCCAGATTAAAAACGCTAAGGCAGATGAAGGTGTGGGCATCAATGTTGCAGTGAAAAACCTGGGGAAGCACAGAAAGATGGAGCAGATTTTGGGCTTGAAAACAAGGACAAGAGTTTTACCCTAAAACAAAGATGAGAGTTTTACCCTAAAAACAAGCATTAAACCTGTTGAAAGATGTCCTATTGCATCAACAGAGTCTCATGTACTACCCTGATGTTACCTGCACAGAGGCTGGATAAGAGCAGATTGAAGCCTGAGTAGCCTCGTATAAGCTTGTGCTTTGTGATATTAATGAATGAATGCTTAATAATTTATTCGAACTCAGTTCAGCCGTCATCCTGCAGAATGGCAGTGCAGGCTGGAAGCAGGAACTGGTCTACTCTTGTTTCTCATTTGTAGCGTTTTAACTCTGCTGTTTTGTAACACACTCCGTGAGACAGAACTCAAACAAAGTTCAAACAAATATTTGTGAATTCCTTGGTGAGAAATCAGAAATAAACATAACACAAGCAGGCTGGTAAGTGAGCAGCACCACACACGTACATGCATTGCCCGTCCAGAAGAAGGAGTGGCCGTGTCACTAGACTAGCAAATCAAAGGCTCAGGATCATGGGTTCAAATCCCACAGTGATGCGATTTAAACTCAATTAATAAAATCTTCAGATGGAAGCACATCTCGGTAATGGTCATAGTCATAATGATGCAGGCAATGGTAATCCAGGGAATGCCCTGGGGGCCTGGGTTCAAATCTTACCATGGTGGATGGTTGAATATGAATTCAATAATAATCTGGAATTAAGACTCTGATGACCATGAATCCATAATTGATATTAGGGGGAAACCCCATCTGGTTGACTCATGTTCTTTTGAGAAGGAAATATATAATGCCTGGCCCACAGTAAAGAGTTGACTTTTAACACCCTCCGAAGTGGTCCAGCAAGCCAGGAGCAATTAAGAATGGACAGCCAACACGTGTGACATCTGCAACACATTCAAAATTCAATGAAAAGAATATGCTAAAAACTTATAAAAATAGTTGGCAAGATACCAATGTGGAAATTATGGGTTGACTTGGGATGAATAGAGGTTCTCGTCCTATCGTCGGCCTTTAAAGTTAACCTTGCTTTCCTCACAAATAATTATGAAGCACTCATTAAACATCAAAATAGGAAGTTATTTTTTATTCACTTATAGGATGTGGCCACCACTGGTTCGACCAGCATTTATTATTCATCCCTGGATGCCCTTCAGAAGGTGGTGGTGAGCTGCCTTCTTGAATCGCTGCAGTTCATGGGCTGTAAGTCAGCCCACAATGCTATTATGTAGGGAGTTCCAGGATTTTGACCCAGCAACTGTGAAGGAATGGTGATTTATTTCCAAGTCAGGGTGTTGAGTGGCTTGGAGGGGCATTTGCAGGTCGTGGTATTCCTGTGTATCTGTCATCTCTGTTCTTCTAAATGGAAGTGATTAGGTGTTTGGAAAGTGTTGTCTCAGGAACTTTGGTGAATTTTTGCAGTGCATCTTGTAGATTGTACATGGCATTAGAGGAACTGGATGCTTATGGGTGTGATGCCAATCAAGCTCCATATCTTAAATGGTGTTAGGGATGCACCCATCCATGCAAGTGGGATGCATTCTGTCATATTCCTTGTTTGTATGTTGGAAATGATGGACAGGCTTTGGAAAGCCAGGAGATAAGTTATTCTCTGCATTAATCCTAGTCTCTGACATGTTCTTGTAGCCACTGTGTTTATGTGCTGAGTCCAACTGAGTTTCTTGTTAATGATAACTCCCAGGATGTCACGAGTGAGGGATTCAGTACCACCATCGAATATCAAGGGACGGTGGCTAGATCATCTCTAATTGGTGATCTCTTCTTGTCTGACGTTTTCTTGTCGCGTATGTTACTAGCCACTCAGCAGCAGCATGGACATTGTCCAGATCTTGTTGCATTTGAACATAGACTGCTTCAGTATCTGAGGAGTCACAAATGGTGCTGAACATTGTCCAATCATTCCCACTTTTGACTTTATAAAAGAGGGGAGTTCATTGATGAAGCAGCTAAAAGGTGACCTGGCCTAGGACCCTACCCTGAATAATTCCTGCAATGATGTCCTGCACCTGAGATGACTAACTTCCAACAACCACAACCATCCTCCAATGTGCCAGGTATGACTCTAACCAGCAGAGAACTTGCCCCCAATATCCATTGATTGCAGTTTTGTTAGGCATCCTTGATGTCACACTCAGTCAAATGGGACCTTGACATCACTCTTACCTCACCTCTGGAATTCGTTTGTCTGTATATTGAGATCAGGAGCTGAGTGGTCCTAGCAGAACCGAAGTTGGGTGTTGCTGAGCAGATGCTGTCTGATAGCACTACTGATGGCACCTTGCTTCGCCTTTCTGATGACCAAGTGCAGCAAACAGACTAGGTGCTCCCTATCAATATCCCTCATCCTTTTTCTAAATGGTCACATTGCCAATGGCCCATTTTGATGACAACAAAATCTTTTTGATTCAGTAATAATCCTCCATGGCTCTCAATTGATAAGTCAGCATCTTCTTTGAAACAGTGTTGCACAAGCTTCGACGTTCACCTAAGGGAGCAGATGGGACTGTGTTCATCATATCCAATGGTTGGCAACCTGCTCCTTCAGTTTTGCAGTGGGTATGTCAGACTGAACTCAAGTCCCAGGGTGAAACCTAAACCCAGAACCTTACAGTTCAAGTGCAGAATGTGATGTCAACTGAGATGGAGTTTGCAAAATAGGACATTGAACAGCACAGCATTGGACAGGGCTCTTTGACCCACCATGTCTGCATCCATCACGATTTCAGATTAGTCTAAACTAATGCTTCATATCCCTCTATTCCCTGCCTACTCATGCTTCTGTCTAAAGACCTTCTTAAATATTGCTATCACACAGATGATAGAAAGAAATGGCAAGAAAGCAAATACATTTGAGGCAGGGGTTGACATCAGAGACCATTAATGACAGGATAGAATAGATTCAAACGGGAATCTTTAATGGACATTTGCAAAGATAACAAAATAGGAATTAAGATCTTAGACAGACACATCTTTTTAACACCCATAACTACATGTTTGGTATGAAAGACTTGTTAGCTCCTCCTGTTTGACTGAGTGGCAGTGTAACCAGGTACTCCAACACTAATAAGACCCCTTTTTTGTTCAGTCACATTTACAAGCGATTAAGAAATTCTGTACATGCATAACCCTGTCACAAACGAATTGTTAGTAACATTCTCATAAAGGACAGCATCAACCATGACAAAGTCATTTATCCAGACTGTCTGAGTGGGTTTAAAGCCTCTTTAACTTGATAACAGTTTTACCTTCCTCCCTCCTTGATTCTTCAAATGAAATTGCACCTTTTTTTTCTCCACAAAATGAGTAGTTTAAATGAAATCCTCAGAATATGAGTTTTCTGGGATGAGTAGTGGAGGGCTGGGAGCAGCATTGTTGGAACTGGAAGACTGATTCAGGATTAGTTTTCAGCTGGAAAATTATGGATTCTGGAAGAGACTATCAAGATTTTACAGCAAGGAGGAAATTCCTTTGGCTTATCGTGTTCACATTGGCTCTCAAACATCCATCTCTTTGAATCACATTTTCCAGGGCTTGACTTATCAGCTTGAATTCTGTAGCATTTGAACTGTTCATCCAAATCATTTTTATATGTATTCAGGATTCCTGCCTCTATTGTCCTTCTAGGCACTGAGCTCCAGGTACCCATTCTCTGGGAGAAATGAAAGCTCCTCAAATCCTCATGAAACTTAGAACAGTACAGCACAGTACAGGCCCTTCGGCCCATGATGTTGTGCTGAACTTTTACCCGAAGCCTGAGGTCTATCTAACCTCCAACCCTACCTTAGAAACCTCCCGCTTCTCACGTTAATATTGTACCACCTGGTTATTGACCCCTCTGCTACAGGGAAAGGTTTCTCTCTACCTGTCTTCTGTCTTCAATGTAAATGCTGATTTCCTTATCAGTTATACATTGCATAACCAAAGGCATTCATGAAGGATCGGCACCGAGTCTTATTTTTCATTCCAAACATTGATCGGACAGCAAAATCAGCGACACAAGCAAACACCTTTGCCACAATAGTCAGAGAGAAGTTACCTCAAGAGCTGTTCATGCACAGGGTCATAGTTGCTGCCTCAGAGATGTCCTGGGGCACAGCCCCTTCCTTCCAGCAGAGACAACAAAGTTTATCCAGATTCTACTGGAGTGCTGCATTCCCATGCTTTGTGAGATTGGGTGGACCTTCTCCCCGGGCAAGGGAATCAAGAGCTATGATAACTCCTCCAGTGTAATCTTAACTCTGCTATGGCTGAGGGGCAACAGCACAATTTAATTGAAACTGTTCAGTTTAAAATGTTAGGTGAAAGTGTTGCGTTCAGTGTGTGATTATATCGCCTGGAGAACCATTCTGGTACTCCAAATTTAAGAATGTGATGAAAGAGAAATGACAAAGACACTTGACACTTCCAGTGCAGTAATGAAAAACCATTGCACTGACAGGCCGGCTATCTCTCAAACTGAGGCTTCACCCACATTCTCAAGTGGATGTTAAAGACCCCTTCCCCTCCAATTTCAGATAGGAAAAGGGGAGTTCTCCCCATAGCCCCCAACTGACAGATCATTAACACAGATCATTTCATCATTATGTCATTGTTTTTTATGGAAGCTTGTAGTGAGCTAACTAGCTGCTGTGTTTCCTGTATTATAAAAGGCTAAACTTCAAAATTATTGAATTGACTACAGAGTGCTTTGAGACAACTTAAGGCTATGAAAAGTGTCATATCAATGCAAATCCTCCTTCTATATGAGGATCGAGATGTCACTCTGGGATTGGGAATCCTGTTCACAAATAGGAATGTAGGACTAGAAACTGAGAAATTCTGCCTCTCAAGCACATTCCAACATTCAATAAACGTCATGGCTGACGTGTAGCCTATGTGTTTGGCCCATATCCATGAATACCTTTGCTTAACAAATGTTAAACTATGTCAGATTTAAAATTAACATTGCAATAAAGAAGCTCAAGAGCCAAAAGAACTGCAGATGCTGAAGGGTCACCAGGCCCTTCATGTTGACTCATTTTTCTCCTCCACAGATGCTGCCAGACCTGCTGAGCTTTTCCAGCATCTTTTTTCTTGTTCCAAATAAAGACGATCATTGACTTTGATGAAAATTTAGCAATGTGGAAAGGAACAGCGGGGTAAAGCTGGCACAATACTGGTATATTTGGCTGAAAGGAACAGCGTCACATGCATTTCCCCTGTGTGGCACCCTTGTTTCTGAGGTGTGGGTCACACTTCTGAGTTAGAAAATGCTTCATTTAAGCCCCATTGTAGAGCCCTGAACACACAGCCTAGGCTTGCAGTCCTAATGAGCTACAAAAACAGAAATTCCTCGAAAAGCTCAGCAGGTCTGGCAGCATCTGCAAAGACAAATCAGAGTTAGCGTTTCAGGGTGAGTGACACTTTGTCAGAATTGATGGTAGCTAGGCAAATGTAAGTTTACATAAAGCTTTCCAAGGCAGAATATGAGGTGCTACTCCTCCAGCTTCCAGGTGCTGCCATTGTGACACTGGAGGACGCCCAGGATGGACATGTCGTCCAGGGAGTGGGAGGTGGAGTTCAAAAGGTTCGCAACTGGAAGGTATTGTCAATTGTGGCGAACAGAGCGTAGGTGATCCACAAAATGGTCTCCAAGTCTCTGCTTGGTCTCACTGATGTAGAGGAGAGCCCATCGGGAGAAACTGATACAATATACCACATTAGCGGATGTGCAGGTGAACCTCTGTCGGATGTGGAATGTTTTTTGGGTACCTTAAATGGAGGTGAGTGAGATGGAAGGAGTAGGGGCAGGTGTAGCGCCTCCTGCAGTTGTTGGGAAAGGCTCTGGGGGCAGTGGGGCTAGTGGGGAGTATGGAGCGGCTGAGGGAGTCATGGAGAGAGTGGTCCCTATGGAAGGCAGATCAGAGTGGAGAGGGAAATATATCCTTGGTAGTGGGGTTAGACTGAAGGTGGCAGAGAATGATGCATTGAATTTGGAGGTTATTGGGGTGATATGTGAGGATCAGGGGGATTCTGTCTTTGTTTTTGTTGCAAGGAGGGGCTCTGAGGGAAGAGGTGTGGAAAACACAAGAGATGCGGTCAAGAGCATTTTCGACCACCGAAGGGGAGAAGTTGCTGTCCTTGAAATACGAAGATATCTGGGATGTTTGTGCATGGAACTCACTATCTTGGGGGCAAATGCGGCTGAGGCAGAGGAATTGGAAATAGGGGGTCACATTCTTGCTGGAAGGTGAGTGCGAAGAGGTGTAGTCGAGGTAGCTGTGGGAGTCAGTGGGCTTGAAATAGAAATCAGTTTTGAGGCGGTCACAAGAGATAGAGACAGAGAGGTCCAGGAAGGAGAGAGAGGTGTTAGAGATGGTCCAGGTGAACTTGAGGTTGTGGTGAAAGGCATTAGTAAAGTAGATGAATTTGTTCAAGATCCTTGTGGGAGCATGAGGCGGTGCTGATATTCATCAATATAGCGGGAAAGAGGTGGGGGATAGGGCCAGTGTATCTGCAAAAGAGGGGCTGTTCCATGTATCCTATGAAGAGGCAGGCATAGCTTGGGCTTATGTGGGTTCTCATGACCATCCCCTTAGTCTGTAGGAAGTGGTATTTTTTTCTTGACATGAACAAAGCACAGGTGCTCTACAAAGCGGTCTCTTGAGCCTCCGCTTGGTCTCACTGATGTCGAGGAGGCCACAGCGGGAGCAGCGGAAGCAATAGACCACATTGACGGGCATGCAGGTGAACATCTGTCTGATGTGGGAGGTTTTTTAGGGTCCCTGGATGGAGGTGAGGGGGGGTAGGTGTAGGAGCAGAAGTAGCACTTCCTGCAGTCACAGGGAAAGGTATAGGGGGTGTGGGGGTTGGGGTAAGGACATGGAAGAAGGTGCCTCAAACCTTAAAATTGTTGAAACTCGATATTGAGTCCTGAAGCTGTAGAGCTCCCAAGTGTAAAATGAGGTGCTGTTCTTGCAGCTTGCACTGGAGCACTTCAGCAAGTCTGAACCAGAGGTGTTGGGCAAGGAGCAAGGTAGTATTGAAGTGGCAAGCAACTGGAAGCTCAGGGTCCTTCTTCTAATGAGATCCTACATTGCCAAGGACAATGTTCTGGATAGACATTTAACCCAGATCCCCTATCATACAGCGGTTTCTTAAGAGTCTAAGGTATTGCTTCAATGGAGAGCAACTGTGCTCTCTCTACAGTGTCCCAGTCATTATTTATCCCTGAACTAACATCAGTGGAACATATTATCTGGCTACTCATATCACTGCTGCTTCAGTGGAGCCTTATTGTGTCTCTACCATATTTCTCTCTGTTCCAACAGTTGCGACACTTCAAAAGGAGTTAATTATCTGTTAAACATGAAAAGGCGCAATGTAAATGCTAGTACTGTCAAAACGATTGGAAGATTAAGGAGAGGGCAATTAGATAATGTTAGGTGGCGATGGACCAACAAGGAGACAGCAGAATAAGTAGAATAACGAAGAACGACAGTTTACCCAATTAATCAGCAAAAATTGTATTACACTGAGCATATTGCAATAGCAACACTATGGTACATTACATTTGTTATACAGATCTTCTTTACATCAGAGAAAATTGTGAAGGATGTAATGGGCTAGTTCTTTCAGAACGGGTGCACCTCAAGCAAATGTGACATGCAATTAAAAGGAATGGAAATTTGCTTTGCTGTTGATGCTGGGAGCCTTGCTTTGGACCAGTGAGGGAGGAATTCAACAACAAAAAAAATACACCATTCCAAATGGTGTTTCTTCTGTATGACTTTGCACTTATTCAGGTGAAGGTTGAATCAAGCACACCTAAATGAGAAAAGAAATATTAAAAAAAAAGGCCACACCAGAAATTTCGAAAACCTCTCCAAGTACCTTACTTACAATGATTATTTCTGAAATTTCCTTTGGGGAAACACTGGGATTCAAGGACACAGTTTAAAAATAAGGGATTTCCAAATCTACAAAATTCTCACAGGATTAGTTACAATAAATGCAGGAGGGGTGCTGCTGATAACCAGGGAGCCCAGAACTGGGGGTCACAATTTAAGGGGTAGGTCATTAAGGACTGAGTTGAGGAGAAATTTCTTCACTCAAACAATGATGATCATTTTGTAAATCATTGCTACACAACATAGTTGAGGCGGAAACACTGAATGTCTTCAAGATTGTCATCTTGTTCTTAGGGCTAAAGGGGTTAAAGAATTTGGGGAGGAAACGGAAATAGGGCACTGAGTTGGATGATCAGCCATTTGGACAGATCTGAGGAAGGATCACCGAAACCACAATGTTAACTCTGATTTAATCTTCACAGATGGTGCTATACCTGCTGAGCTTCCTGCAACATCTGGTTTTTATCCTGATTTATAGCATCAGCAGTTCTTTCGGGTTTTATGATTGTATTTGGAGTAGGTTCAAAGGGCTGAATGGCATGTTTCTGCCCAAGTTTTCTATTTTTCTACATTACTATTTAAGACAGAAATGAGAATTTTTTCTCTCTCTGTGCCCCGCATCAGTGGAACTCAACTGCCCCAAAAAGTGATAAATGATTGGTCATTGAATCATTTCATGGGAAATAGTGGACAGATTCTTGACAGACCAAGGAATCAAAAATTATCAGGGATAGGAGACAAATTCCACAAATGTTTGCATGCAAAATGGTTTCCCCTTCTCCATCTTCAATGGAGATCTCTCAATCTTACACTCAATCCTCTGGCTGTAGATGATCCTTTAAAGGGAAGGACTCTCTCATTGCCTATCCCACTGAATTCTCTCAGGATCTTCTATGTTTCAATATGATCACTTCTCATTCCACTGAACTTCTCTGATACAAGGTTTCCTCATATGATAACCCCACGGTTAGCAGTTAAACCCCAAATGGCCACGTTATGAGAGAGGAGAGCTAAGGCAGAGTAGGAAGTGCCTTGTTCGACAGTGATAGCTTCTCTTTCTGGCCCAGTGCTGCTTGATAATTTCATTAAGTAGTTGGAAATAGGAGAGATTAATCCATACTGAACTATTCACTATGAGGAGCACAAATCTCACCAATGTTGTAAACCAAAATGGAGAATATGGAAATAGAGGTTTTCCTGGCTGCTAACAGTTTTGATGAAGTGTCACCAGACTTGAAACATTAACTCTGCTTTCAATCCACGTGTGTTGCCAGACCGAGTGAGTTTCTCGAATAATTTCACATTTTAATAGAGAATATGTCCTTGTCTAGACTTCATTGTTCAACAACATCATTCGTTTCAGAATTAAGATGCTCGATCTATGAAAACATATGCTATTTGGTGTGATAAAGCCATGCTTTATAACAAAAGTGACTTCATTTATTGAATGGATTGACCTTTAAAATACAGAATGACAGCAGATTCTAAGATGGCCAAACATTTGCATGGAAACAACATACAAAGTTTGAAGACATTAAAGTGGAGTCAGACTGCCTAGAAGAACCAGAGACAACTATCTTTGTAGTAAAACATCCACAGTATTTGTGCATTCAGCAGGTGGTGAAGCAACAATGTTGGACACAGTCATTACTGACAATGGTTCCTGTTTGAAAAGGCAGAGCATAATCATCATTCATCAAAGGACATGGGATCAACTTACAATGACCATGTTTAGGGGACTGGGTCAGTTGTTGAAACAACATCATGGAATGAGCCAACTTCACTCTCTTTTATCAATTAAGTAAATGCTTCTCTCCGGGCCAGTAGACGAAGGAGAAGTGCCAAAGAAGAAAACATTTAGTGGGCATTCACACCTTTCTCTCACCTCTATGACCTTCCAACCACTCAGCCCTGCCTGTTGTCTAACAAGCCATATATCAGAGACAGCATCTAAATGTATCAAACCACCAACCATTGACTGCAGCGAGACAGGTAGCAATTTTTCATTATATCGCTAAATTGTCCAAATTTCAATAAGTGAAACAGGCCCTGCTACAAACCACATAAATCATTAATCTACCATGTTGATCATTTATCAACTAGCTTTTAATTTTGACATCTACTGTCCCACTTTGTAACTTGTTCGAGTGTTGATGTGTGAATTCTTGAAGACGTGCATGAGAGTCAGAATATTTTGTTATTTCTTGTTTACTTCAAACATTGGATACAATAAATACCAGCCTGCTTTGTTTTAAAAATTTTACAAGAAATACTGTCTGTGTCCTTCATGGCCAGAGCATCAACATAGTTGTATGTGTACTGAATTGAAAGGCAAATTTTCCTGCAAAACCTCTGTTCCATTCAATCATAGAGTCGAGAAAGACAATTCTACCACTTCTCACTTGTTTTTCAACATCTCCCAGCAGTAGCAAATCTTCAGGTAAGTGAAATGAACTGCCCATCTGAGTGGCAGATTCATTTATTCTTCCATGTTAAAAAAAGTATTCCTACAGTTGAATACAGTGAGCAAACACAAGCAAAATTCTGTGGGTGCAGGAAATCTGAAATAAAGGCAGAGATCCTGAAAATGGTTATCCGTTCGGGTGGCATTTGTAAAGATTTATAAACAGTTAACATTTCAGGTCCATTCTCAGCGACGGAATAACCTGGACAGTTAACTCTCCCCACAGCAACAGCTGATTCTTTCTCCAACTCAACCAGTCCAGAAAGAAATTAAGTATGCTATCTTTGGCTGAACTTACACCCACAGCTCTCAGTTAGAACAAAAGAAGATTTATGTCCATATCAAGGTTACACTGGACAATGGTGATAACAGAATCAATAATAATCAGAAAATTGATTGTGTTAAGGGGGAATGTCGCCGTATGGAAAGTTACCACTGACATCTGGTTTCCACTGCCCTTTCGAAAAGCTTGTTTCAAAAGACAATGTGATTTCTAAAAGGAAATAATTACAGAGCAAGAAGGAAAGTGAACGGTGAGGGAATGGGACAAATTGGAAACCAACTTCAAGTTGATAACAGAGGACTGAGTGGCCTCCTCTCATATAATGTCATTTTATGATTCTTTGCAGTCATTACAACAGAGTTGGAAACCGTCAGTAATATTTTCTGCTCCCACACCATGTTGGGAAACATTTTCCGAAAGGAGACTGCTGACAAAACAAAATTGATTATTTCAGCAAACAGCTAACATTCAGTGAGTAACTACACATGTAGATTAAGGCTTCAGGTTGAAGCTGAGAAGAATGTACCTTACCTATTTCAGAGAGGGCCAATGGTTGTTGATGGACAATTCCAGAGAACAATGGAGAAGATACAATGCCCATTTCCAGTTGGAAGAATTCCAGTTGCAGGGAGCAAAAGTAGCAGAGGGAATGGAATGAGGGGAGAAAGTGGAGAAAACGCCAGTTAGTCAAAATCCAATCAATGTCCATGGCTTTGAGATACAGTAATGAACTTGTTGAGGTTGTAGTGTTATTTACAAGGCCTGTATCATATATACCCAGGTAAAGCCTCTTGTCAAAATATGTCCTCGTTATGCCAAACAGTCAGCCCCTTTACAAAATGGCACAAAATCTCTTTACCCAGGAAAGATCATGGCGCAGTGGTACTGCAAATGCACGATTAATCCAGATGGCCAGTCTACTGCTCTCAGGTCAAGGGTCAAATCCCACTAACAGAGCTGGTTGGTTGAAATTTAATTCATAACTCTGGAATTAAAACCGAGCACTAGTGACTGTGGCTGTGAAATTTGCACCAGCGGTTGCAAAAAAAATCTGGTTCACTGATGCCCTTTAGGAAAGGAAATCTGCCATCCTTACTTGATCTGGCCTATATGTGACTCCAAATCCACAGCAATGTGATTGAGGCTTAACTGCCCTATGAAATGGCCACATGAGACACTCAATTCCAGGACAATTTTGGATGAGCAGCCCATGTTTTCCTTGATGGTGAAATGAATGATTAAAGGCTGCTCTCATGAAGAAATGTTAGCACAATTTGTGTGACAAATATTACCACAGTGATTACTAAGAAAGAAAGCACATGTCAGCACTGAGACCTGGCTGGGACATGAAAAGAAGATATCAAAGAGTGGGGCTGGATGAACACAGCAGGCCAAGCAGCATCTTAGGAGCACAAAAGCTGACGTTTCGGGCCTAGACCCTTCATCAGAAAAGGGGGAAGGGGAGAGAGTTCTGAAATAAATGGGGAGAGAGGGGGAGGCGGGCTGAAGATGGATAGAGGAGGAGATAGGTGGAGAGGAGAGTATGGGTGGGGAGGTAGGGTGGGGATAGGTCAGTCCAGGGAGGACAGACAGGTCAAGGGGGAGGAATGAAGTTAGTAGGTGGGAAATGGAGGTGTGGCTTGAGGTGGGAGGAGATAGATGAGAGGAAGAACAGGTTAGGGAAGCGGGGACGAGCTGGGCTGGTTTTGGTTTGCTGTGGAAGGAGGGGAGATTTTGAAGATGGTGAAATCCACATTGATACCATTGGGCTGCAGGGTTCCCAAGCGGAATATGAGTTGCTGTTCCTGCAACCTTCAGGTGGCACCATTATGGCACTGCAGGAGGCCCATGATGGACATGTTGTCTAAGGAATGGGAGGGGGAGTTAAAATGGTTTGCGACTAGGAGGTACAGTTACTGCGAACCGAGAATAGGTGTTCTGCAAAGCGGTCCCCAAGCCTCCGCTAAGTCCCAGATTCCTTGGCATTTGAACTACAGGAGGGTTGGAGCAGAACAGAAAGAAGCCAGCCAGCCCTTGTACCTGCTCTGGCAACACAATATAGCCTCCCAAGCTGATCACATTCAACAGCGCCCGATGCATAACCTTACTGGGTTTAGCACCTTAGCAACAGACCCAGGTTCCTTTTTAGTGAGTTGAGGGTTTCTGCCTCCATTACCAAACCAGGCAGTGAATGTGAAAGAGATAATGGGAACTGCAGATGCTGGAGAATCCAAGATAATAAAGTGTGAAGCTGGATGAACACAGCAGGCCAAGCAACATCTCAGGAGCACAAAAGCTGACGTTTCGGGCCTAGAAGTTTTTTTTTCCTTTCTCATGTGCCCTCTAATCCATCTAGTAATCACCTTTGACCAGTATCGCTGATAAGCTTTAAGATAACAAGACATCAGAGAGGCTCTCTGATGAAGGGTCTCGGCCCAAAATGTCAGCTTTTGTGCTCCAAAGATGCTGCTTGGCCTGCTGTGTTCATCCAGCTCCACACTTTGTTATCTTGGATTCTCCAGCATCCGCAGTTCCCATTATCTCTGATAAGCTTTGTTAGGGAAAAAAAAAGTCTTTCTTGTGCATTTTTTCAAGACCTTCCTTCTTTTTTTAATACCTTGATTAAGCTACACCTCTATTCAAAAGAAAACACCCCTCACACAGTCAATCCTTCCTCATACCTGTGACTAACAAGTTCTGAGGAAGGGTCACCGGACCCGAAACGTTAACTCTGTTTTGTCCTTCACAGATGCTGCCAGACCTGCTGAGCTTTTCCAGCAACTTTGTTTTTGCGTCTGTGACTTTCTAAATCTCCTTTGTCTGCTTTCTAGTGCAATTACATCTGTCCTGTAATTTGATGACCAAACTGTATAAAGTACTCTAGCTGTGGCCTAGATAACAAGGTGTCGAGCTGGATGAACACAGCAGGCCAAGCAGTGTCATAGGAGCAGGAAAGCTGACGTTTCAGGACCCTGCATCAGAAAAGCTGTGGCCTACCTGGTTTCTTATATAGTTCTCAAATTACATTGCCTCTCTTGCACTCAATGTCCTGCCATATGAAGAAATGCATCCCATGTGCCTTTTTTAACACCTTGTCTAATTTATCTAGGTCTTTCACTCTCTCTACCTTTCTCACTAACCTAATTCAACAATAACTCTGAACTCTACACGTTTTGTATATATGTGTTTGCAATGTTCAGATGATCACGAGCCGAGGAAAGGAAGCTGATTGGTTTTCAGCAAACTGAGTGGATCAGAACTGGAAACAAGTTACAAATAAATACATACAAAGGGGAAGACACAGATGTGTACGCTTTAGTTATGGAAAACGAGTTACCTTTCCTACAGAAATTGCAGTGAGCTGTCACTCTTGAATTAAAAATTCAGAAACATTTTCCAAGGGAATTTTGTATTCTAACAAAACAGTAAAAGTTTCCACAGAAAAACAACTGAGCACTAAGGACCTGGCCAGCTGAAGAAGGAACACTTCAATAGTCAAATCAAGAAACAAAGATCATTTTCCTGACTTTCCCGTTTCTTCTATCTCTGCCAATAATCTATTTTGCTTATTGATTTGTCAATGTATTTAAGGAGGAGTTTGTAATGGGATTAGAGTTTTAGTTGCTGGCGTTATATGCCAATAGTTTATATCAGTTTACTTATAGCGATAGACTAATTACTCATTATAAATGACAATTCTTGTTTAGAACAGATAGCTGATTTTAGATGATTGATTTTATATATTAACCTTGGTTTGCAATTCAGGTAAATTTGGATACAGTACATATGGTTAAAAAATGTTTAAAATTTGGAACAACTTCTGGAAAAGCACAGTTTAATTTACAGCACCTTACTCCGAGTGGGTCTTGACAACTCCCCTTCAATTCTTTATGTCACCTTCAAGTTTCCCACTTATGTCTCTCACATTTAAGTTGAATGACATTTGAATTTGAAAACAATCTGGCATAATTAGACAGTCATGTGTGATTTCATGATGCTTCAAAACATTTTTGCTACCAACTCAGCCCTGTTTGAAATGTCTTCATTGTTGTCATGCAGGAAATCCAGCAGCCAATGTGTGCACAGCAAGCTCCCACAAACAGCGAAATGTTCCTGATAAGCTTTCTCTTTTTGGACCATGTTTGAGGGATACTGTGGTTCAGCACACTGTGAGAAACTCCTCTCTCCTGTTCAAAATGAGTCCTTTTACATTTGCTGGATCAGATAGATGTGTCTCTGTTTACCGTCTCATTCAAAATACTCATTCTCTGGGCACCATGGTCAGCATGGACCGGTTTGGGCTGAAGGGCCTGCGTCCATGCTGTATTACTCTATGACTCTATGATTAAAAGGGCAATATCTCTTTGATATTACAGAATCACAGAGCCGTTGCAGCTCAGAAGAGGCCATTCAGCCCAACATGCTTGCACTGGTTCTATTAACGAGAGCTGATTGCCTGGTTTCTTCTCATATCCCTGAACATTACTTTTACCCAAATAGCTATCCAAAGCCCCCCTTGAATGCTTCGGTTACATCTGCCTCCACGACATTCCCAGGCTGCGCTTTCTCTACCCTAACAACTCACTGTATGAAATAACTTGTACTCACATCACCCTTGATTCATTTGTCCATCACTTTGAATGTATGCCCTTATGTTCTTTTTCCTTTTATGAACTGGAACAGATTCTCCCTATCTCCTCTACCCAGTCTGTTCATGATTTTGAAAGCCTCCATCAAATCTCCTCTCAGCCTTGTTCTCTCCAAGGAGAAGAGTCCCGAACGATCCTTCACCACTGAAGTTCCTCATCTGTGGAAACATTACACTGGAGTATCAGCCTAGATTTTTATGCTCAAAATTCTGAAGTGGAGGGAACTGAGCACTAATAGTTGAGCCACACTGCAGATGACTGACATTATGTTGATGGGATGAGTGTGTGGAACTACTGTCATCCTAATACCATGCAGGCTAACAATCAAGCACAGTGCGTGCTGCACTGTGGAAGGGTATTTTTTCAATTCATCTCGGCTGCATTTATTGCCCATCCCTAATTGCCTCGAGGGCGGTTAAGAGTCAGCCGTGGAAGCCAGACCAGGTAAGGATGGCATTGTCCTTCCCGAAAAGGTATTAATGAACAAGGGATTCAAATCAATCATTAAACACTTACTTCAAGATATTTACTGAATTCAAATCCCACCATGGTAAGATTTGAGCTCAGCTCTCCAGAAAATTATTAACAACCCAGTGATAATGCCTCTCGGCCATCAAGTGACATCTTTCTGATGAGGAGACAATTTGCCCTCTCAGGAGAACATATAATTCCCATTGGTTTGAAAAAGAAGTGGGGTTTCATACTCAGTGTCCTGAGTCAACATTTAGCCCCAAACAACCAACTGACAGGAAACAATTTAGCTACTATGATAATGCTGCCTGTCAGTGCTCCATCTGGTTCGCAACATTACAAACAAACAATGACTACATGTCAATATAATACCTCAACGTCTGACACCCTGAGGTCAGGAGAGGTGTTATTTATTCATTCAGTTTCTGATAAATGCCTGCAAAATGCAAAAATACAACTGGACACCAGACACTGTCTTTCCAGATTCCCTACACAGCAGTCAGTACATATGAGGAGCTTGGTAATTGTGAAAGTCATTTCTGATTCACCAGGAAAGTTGGTTCCTGCTCAGTCAGTGATCAAGAAGCAGGGTGAACATTTCCTTCCTGTGTGAAACCATGACTGTAAACTTACAAAAGCACGCAGATTGTTCTTCAAGTGTACATGCAATCCTAATCTAAAAGTTGCTGTTAATGTCTTTTTTCGAAGTACCAGGCAAAAAGAAATCAATTTTTGGTTAAAAAAATTGCAAGTTCTTTTTTCCATTTGTGGAATGTGGGCATCACTGACCATTTGCCACCCTTGACAGCAACTAGGAGTCAATTGCTGATTGTTGGAAAAACCCACCTGGTTCACTAATGTCCTTTAGGGAAGGAAACTGCCACCCTTACCTGGTCTGGTCTACATGTGACTCCAGACCCACAGTAATGTGATTGTCTCTTAACTGCCCTCTGGGAGATTAGGAATGGGCAATAAATGCTGACCTAGTCAGCGACACCCTCATCCTGTGAATGAATAAAGAAAGAAAACTACATTGCTGTACCGAAAACAACAAATGCTGGAGATCACAACACGTCAGGCAGCGTCCATGGGGAGAAAGCAAGCTAATGTTTCGAGTCTAGATGACTCATCATCAGAATTGATGTGAAGGGTGGAGGGGACAGCATTTATGAATGCTGTGCCATTCTCACAATCTGATATTGCATAAATACGGACCCCTCCACACTTCATATCAGCTCTAATGAAGAATCGCACAGATTCAAAACATTGCATTCTCTCCATGGATGCTGCCTGATCTGCTGTGATTTCCAGCATTTTTTTGTTTTCAGTCCAGATTCCAGCATCTGCAGTGATTTGTTCCCACATTGCTATGGGTCTGGAGCATAAGAACTAAGAGCAGGAGTAGGCAGCTTAGCCCCCTTGAGCCTGCTCCCCCATTAAATATCATCACAACCGAACTCATCTTGGCCTCAATCACACTTTCCTGCCTGCTCCACAAAGTTTTAAACAGTTATTAATTAAAGAACCGTCCATCTCCTCCCTAAATTTATTCAGGGACCTGGCATCTACCACACTCTGGGGTGGTGAATTCTACAGATTGATGATCCTTTGAGAGAAGTGATCTTCCTCAATGTTTAAATTTCCTACCCCTCACCCTAAAACAATGACCGCTCATTCTAGATTGCCCCGTAAGGTGAGACACCTGCTCTTCGTCTGTATTGTCAATCATCTTTAGCGTTGTACAGAACCTCAATCTGATTGTTTCTCATTCATCTAAACTCTAGTGTCTATAGTCAACCTTACCAATGTTTCTTCACTGTAGCTGGCTCAAGATCCTGCAGGTCTCTTCCTAACGGCATTGTGGCTGGACACAAACCAGAGAAGTGCAAACGGTTGGCCGAGTGTCAGTCCCTCAAAAACAATTCCCTCAAAAACACTGAGACCAGGTGCTGCCTGGTATGGGAGATTTGAGCTATGAAGAAAGGTTGGATAGACTGGGTTTGTTTTCACTAGAACGCAGGAGGCTGAGGGGCGACCTGATATAAGTTAATAAGGTAGAGATTGACATAGATAGAGTGGAAAGTATGAGGCTTTTTCCCCAGGGTGGAGGGACCAATTATGAGGCGACACAGATTGAAGCTGCAGGGGCTTTAAAAGAGATGAGCGAGGCAAGTTTTTCACACAAACGGTGATGAGTGTATGGAGGAGGTGGTGGAAGCAGACACAATAGCAGCATTTAAGAAGATCCTGGACAAATACATGAAGAGATGATGGGAACTGCAGATGCTGGAGATTCCAAGATAATAAAATGTGAGGCTGGATGAACACAGCAGGCCAAGCAGCATCTCAGGAGCACAAAAGCTGACGTTTCGGGCCTAGACCCTTCATCAGAGACTCTCTGATGAAGGGTCTAGGCCCGAAACGTCAGCTTTTGTGCTCCTGAGATGCTGCTTGGCCTGCTGTGTTCATCCAGCCTCACATTTTATTAAATACATGAAGAGGATGGGAATAGAAGGATCCTGTAAGTGAAGACAGTTTTAGTGTGGAAGGGCAAAATGTGTTGGCAGAGACTTGGAGGGCCGGAGGACCTGTTGCTGTGCTATATTGTTTTTTGTTCCAAAGACGTTGCCAGCCAAGTTCTCAATACCAAGAATGAGTAAGTATGTGCTCTTTCACACTGTACACTCCAGATCGCAATAGATCAAACCATTGAAAGAAAACATTCCTTTATCTTCCTTTTGGTCCCTTTCTCACTACATTGAGCTGTTCAGATGTCACTCCACGATGGAGAGATCATACTTGAATCAGTATAATAGAGCGGGTTAGCCAGGTTACCAGAGGAGGCCCTTTTTATGTTGGAAAATGGAAGCCATTGATCACACACCTATTCTTTCACTGCTCAGGGGACAAGAGATCAGGAACTTTCTGTGAAGGAACACTCCAATGTCTTAAACTGGAAAAGAAAAGGTTGGCTAATAAAATGACTCATCTCCTGAGTAAAAAGTCAAGACAAATGACATTTTGGTCTGAGCAAGACAGACATTAGATGAGCGTCCCCTTTAATGCAGCACAAACGTTTGAAAGAATGTGATTTTATTGTGAAGCTGAATGATTGTTTTTAGTTACGAATTCACGGATGGAAAATTTCTCGTGTAACCTGGAGGTGCAGTTGAATTGTAAAAAGAATAAAGCAAAATTGTTCAATTATTTCAGGCTGCTGACAAAAAAAAAGAGTGCACATTTTCGAGCTATGTTTTGTCATGTTTCATTACAGAAAATTGTATAGAATTTAAAGCACAGAAAAATATCTACACAACACAAGCAGTTCATGGTCAAGGTAAAGTCACCAATAGTCTTACTGGGCCACAGGGCTCTTCTCTCAATGGAGGGAGAAAGACAACTAGTGTGATAGATTAACCTGAGTGTCGCCATTACATTGTAGACTAGCCAACTAACTGAGCTAAACCAACCTGTCTCCTTCTACCCTTCCCTACCTACCCTATCAGAGACACTACCCTTTTGGCTTCTCACTAATACTTTTATAGCTGGTCTTTAAACACAGCCTTATTATTCACCCCAGCTACTCCCTGTGCTGCCCTTGATGTGTTCTTGTGCGCTCTTCGATATAGTAGTGTTGGTCCTCTGTCTTTATGACAATGGTACAGTGATGGATTCACTGGTGGTCCATGAGGTTTTAGATTCTGGTAGAAGACAATTTTTTTGCTGCTAGTCCTCAAGGAGACCTGTGAACTTAATGCTGCTTCATCTGATATGAGCATATGCCATTTGATAGTACACTGGTGTCACAGAACACGTCCTCAGCACGAGGGTAGGAACTTGTCTCCAGAAGAACTGTAATTGATAGGCACATTTTCAACCAGGAGACTGGTGAGTTTTGTTTAATGGAATAGCTCTAACATGATTATTGTTCAGGTTACATTGACTCCAGTTATTCTACTGATGCAACAAACGTCTGGGGAGGTGATGGTCTAGTGGTATTATTGCTGGATTACTAACCCAAGTAATTTCCTCAGGATGAGGGTTCAAATCCTGTTCTAGCAGATAGTGCAATTTGAATTCAATTAAAAAACATGGAATACATTGTTGATTTTTGGGGAAAAACACATTTGGTTCACTGATGCCCTTTAGGGAAGGAAACTGCCATCTTTAACTGGTCTGGTTGCTTTTTAACTGCCCTGTGGGCAATTAGGGATGGGTAATCAATGCTGAACTAGCTAGTGATACCCACATGCTATGAACAAATATTAAAACAAAAAAAGAGTGGACAAAGAGAACTACTCTTGCTTTCACAGGGAGTCAACATACCTATAACAGCTGTCAGAGGTTCTTTTAATTGTTATGCCTGACTAAATATATTGTACTTATTGCCAACATGCAATAAATTGCAACATTACGAAAACTACCTCTTCTGTAGATTCTTGACAGTGAGGTATCTCACCACTAACCACTTGATGAGGCCAAGATAAAGCAAGGAAAAAGGATGATTGATTGGAACAAATTAACTCAAACAAGCCTGACCCAGTACCACACACTGCTGAAGATGACAAAATGCACAAAGCACCACAAGAGTTCATTTCACCAGCTTCAAAATCTCCCCTCCCCCGACTACATGCCAAAATCAGCCCAGCTGGTCCCCTCCTGCCTAACCATTCCTCCCACCTCAAGCCACACTCCCATCCCTCACCCACTAATCTCATCCCGCCCCCTTGACCTGTCAGTCCTCCCTGGACTGATCTATCCCCTCCCTAACTCCCCACCTACATTCACCTTCACTGGCTCTAGCCCCGCCTCTTTGACCTGTCTGTCTCCTTTCACCGTATCTTCTCCTTTATCCATCTTCTCTCCACCTCCCCCGTCTCCCTATTATTTCAGAATCCCCTTCCCCTCCCCTATTTCTGAAGGGTTTAGGCCCAAAACGTCAAGCTTTCGTGCTCCTCTGATGCTGCTTGGCCTGCTGTGTTCATCCAGCTTCACACCGTGTTATGCCACAAGAGCCCATCTGGGACAATGCTTCGGTGTAAGTGATGTTCACAGCGTTTCTCCCTCATACTGGTTTTGCCATCACCTCCCATAGACTGGTCTGACAGTAATGCCCTTCAGGATTCAGTCAGCTTAGCCAGCAAAGTTATAAAACTGAGGCAGTCAGCTTAATCAAATCAACTTCCTTGTCTTTGCACAGTAAAAGTAAAGCTTTCAAAGACCCTCAAAGCTGACCCCAAGGTTTCTGAACCAGGCTTTTGGAATAATTAATTCCAGATTTTGTGGAATTGGGTCTGCGGCTTTAATAAAAGTCTTCACAATTTACACACAATAAAATAACTTCAGCAAAATAAAATTAAACAACAATGTAATCTAATTAATGTGCATCATTTAAACCCATTAAGCTTTGTGGCAACCCAATTCACACAAAAGGCAGTCAGACAGGCAAACGCAGTTAAGGGATAAATTAAAAATAAATTTAAATTTTGGCAAAGTCTGTGAAAGCTTTACCAGCACCTCACTGAGACATCAATCTGGAACTTCACTCTTCCTACCTCTCCCAGGCTTGTGGTTTAGCTTGCCAAGGCTACATTATTTCTCACTTATATTTGTTTTCTTTCTTTTGCCTCTCAGTTCAGGTTTTAAGTTTTCATTTGGAATTCTCATTCCTTTTTTTGTCCATTTTTTTCTCTATTTTTCTGCCGCTGGGAGTTCCATTTCTTTTTTTCTTATTTCCAGTTGCCTAAACTGCTACTCAAAGTTCAATGTTTAGCACTACTAAATTCAACTACAGCAAATTTATAGCTGGGCGACACGGTGGCTCGGTGGTTCTCACTGCAGCCTCACAGCACCTGGGACCCAGGTTCGATTCCAGCTTTGGGCGACTGTCTGTGTGGAGTTTGCACATTCTCCCCATGTTTGCGTGGGTTTCCTCCCACAGTCCAAAGATGTGCAGGTTAGATGGATTGGCCATGCTAAATTGCCTGTTGTGTTCAGGGATGTGTGGGTTATAGGGGGACAGGTCTGGGTGAGATGCTTCAAGGGGCAGTGTGGACTTGTTGGGCCGAAGGGCCTGGCTCCACACTGTAGGGAATCTAATCTAATCTAATCTTATTATTTTCATCGAGTAACTTGCTCTAGTAGGGACATTCCAAAATGATATTGATGAACCAGATGGGATTTTACACACATCATCAGCAGCTACATGGATACCATTGGGGTAGCTTTTACTTTCAGGGTTTTAATGAATTCAAATTTTGCTCAGTGTTAAGGTGGGATTTGGATCCCAAGCCCTCAGAAAACTGCCATGGGTTCACGATTATCAGACCAGGAACATTCCCACTGCACCATGGCCCCTTTTAGTTGACTGTTAACTGCTTTCTGAGGGCCTGGCAAACCTCACTATTTATGGGCAATTAGGAATGAACAACAAATTCAGGCCTTGCCAGTGACAACCACATCCCATGAATAAGTAAATCAAAATCGAAATAAGCAGTGGCCCTGATCCGCTGGAAGACCACTATTTCCTGACAGCTTGGCAAACAAAAACTCACCACCACCCTCTCATTTCCGCCTTTTGGCATAATTTTGTATCTGCACAAGCACTACCTGATTTCACCTCATTTTGCTAACAGCAACGGAACAAAATAATTGATGGGAAATTCTTTGGCCTTTTCATCGTGCCCTTCTCGCTTTAGGTATTGAAGCAATGGCAGAGCCACTTTCAATAGCTATTAACACTCAGGTTTAGAAGAAAGAAAGGCTGACATACCTTGCTCTTGAAGCAGTAGTAAATCAGTGACAAAAAAAAGTACTAATGGGGTGATAGCCATTTTACCCAGCATTTTGTAATAATAAGGAAGAAAACATTTTGCTGTTGTTACAGGAGTTATTTCTGAGTACTATCGCTCAGTTACATACAGCAAACCTTTGAATTCAGCACAACCAATTTTCTGAACTTTAATTATGACGAAAGATAATCTCAATTTGTATTCTTTAAACATGGATTAAAGAAAAAATATGGAAGCTTAAGGGGAGATTTGATTCATGCTTTTATGATTTTGAAATAAACTGATTAGCTGGATAAAAACAAAATATTGTCTGCTGTTTGGGGGATCTAACATGACCATAAAATCAGGGATACAGTATTGTGGACAAAATCTACACTTAATGCAAATGGTGCTAGATGTGTAGAACAGTGTCCTGGAGCAACAACAGTACAATCATTCATTTAAGTCTGATGGATAGATATTTGCCAGGTAAACATTTCAAGTAGTCTGGAATCAAGCTGGGCAGAATCAGCCATGGCAAATTTGAACAAAGGGTTGAGTGGTCTCTTCCTGTTCCTGTGATGCTGCAGGCAGAGTGGTTCTTACGAGAAAGATTCGCAAATAGGCCAAGTTATGGTAAAATGGGGCTTAGCTGTTTATAAATTGATTCCAGTCTTTTATACAGGATAATGTATAAGAGGCATGCCAGCACTCAAACTAGAACTCAACGCCACTGAACTATGGACTAGGTACCACAGGTACTCAATGCTATGGAGGCATATGCGGTTCCAAAGGACATTCAAGCTATGAAGCTGTATGCAAGGTTTTGCAGGGCACTGAATGTATTGGAACTGTAGTTTATTTGTTGGGTTCTGGACAAAAGAGAATTAGGAGACAAAAATCTGAGGAGAAAATTTGGAAAATAAAACTGAAAAATATTTCTGATTCTTTTTTCTGGAAAGTTTTCCTACAGATAGTCATCAGGATTAACAATCATTCGGACCTTCAGCATGGAATACAGAGAGAACTAACCATTTAGGTACAGAACTGGTTCAAAGGTGGAAGACGGAGGGTGGTGGTGGAGGGTTGCTTTTCAGACTGGAGGCGTGTGACCAGTGGTGTGCCACAAGGATTGGTGCTGATTCCTCTGCTTTTTGGCATTTATGTAAACGATGTGAATATAGGAGGTATGATTAGTAAGTTTGCAGATGATTTCACAATTGGAGGTGTACAGGCAGCGAAGAAGGTTACCTCAGAGTACAACAGGACCTTGATCAGATGAGCCAATGGGCTTGGGAGTAGTAGATGGAGTTTGATTTTGATAAATTTGAGGTGCTGCATTTTGAAAGGTAAATCAGTGCAGGATTTATAAATATCATGGTGAGGTTCTGGGGAATGTTACTGAACAAAGAGATGCTGGAGTGCAGGTTCGTAGTTCTTTGAAACTGGAGTCCCAAGTAAACAGGATAGTGAATAAGACATTTAGTATGCTTGCCTTTACTCATCAGTGCATTGAGTATAGGAGTTGGGAGGCCATGTTACAGCTGTTCAGGCGGTAGTTAGGCCACTTTTGGAGTACTGTGCACAGTTCTGGTCTCCCTGCTATAGGAAGGATGTTGTGCAACTTGAAAGGGTTCAGAAAATATTGACAAGGATGTTGCCGGGGTTAGAGTGTGTGAGGTATGGGGACAGGCTGAATAAGCTGAGGCTATTTTCACTGGAACGTTAGAGGCTGAGAAGTGACTTGACAGATGTTTATAACATCATGAGGGCATGGATAGGGTAAATATCAAAGGTCTTTTCCCCAGGGTAGGGGAGTCCAAAACAGATTGCACAAGTGTAAGTGACAGGGGAATGATATAAAAGGCACTCAGAGACATCTCCAATTACAAATAAAGTACTACCATCTCTAACTCATAATGAACACCATCACCTCTGACTACCAACTTCCTATTATCTCTGACTGCCCAACACTATAGTATTCCAAAACCAGCCCAGCCTGTCTCCGCTTCCCTAACCTGTTCTTCGTCTCACCCATCCCTTCCTCCCACCTCAAGCTGCACCTCCATTTCCTACCTACTACCTCATCCCGCCTCCTTGACTTGTCCATCTTCCCTGGACTGACCTACCCCCTCCCCACCTCTCCTCTCCACCTATCTTCTTTTCTCGCCATCTTCGGTCTGCCTCCCCATCTCTCCCTATTTATTTCAGAACCCTCACCCTATCCCCCTCTCTGACGAAGGGTCTAGGCCCGAAACGTCAGCTTTTGTGCTCCTGAGATGCTGCTTGGCCTGCTGTGTTCATCCAGCTTCACACTTTATTATCTTGGATTCTCCAGCATCTGCAGTTCCCATTATCTCTCTCAAGAACAATCAATGTTTTCTGGAGACTAATTGGATATAATGGGGAAATGCTGATCTAGACTAGCGGAGCAGATTCAAGGGGCTGAGTGAGCTTTTTCTACTCCCATAGTGAAAGACTTTAGAATGAGTTTACAAAGGTGCTTTGATCGTAAACTGTGACTCTATCATAGGATCTCTGCAGCACAAGCAGGCCATTCAGCCCACCAAGTTTGCACCAAACCTCTGAAAAGCATCCCACCCAATCCCTGTAACACTGCACTTCCTATGGCTAATCCATCTAGCCTGCAGCCCTGAGCAGTACGGGCAAGTTCCCATGGCAAATCTACCCAACCTGCAAATCTTTGGACTGTGGGAGGAAACTGGAACACCCGGAAGAAGCCCACATAGACATGGGGAGAATGTGCAAACTCAACACAGACAAGCACCCGAGGGTGGAAACAAGCCTGGGTCCACAACTGTGAGGCAGCAGTGCTAGCCTCTGAGCCAACATGCATCCTTGTCTTTGATGTATTTGGGTCAATATCTTATTTCTTGGGCTAGAAATGACTATAAGTGACATTAATGGCTTATCGTGTTCATCAAAGCAAGTGACCCAAGACATGAATTCCAAGAAATGGGTCTGCCTGCTCAAATCATCATTTTTTCTAGGATATTTCTATTGGTAGAATGCAATGCTTTGGTTTCAAGAAACACTTCGCAATTAAATTAAGTTTCAATTAAGTTAATCCACATGTGGTAATTGGCTGCCATTAGTGAACATTGCTAATACTTTACCCTCAACAGCAAAATGATTACACTGTTTTTAGTTACATAAAGATTGGATTTACTTTTGTTTTCTTACAGTGTAAATATTCATGGATAATTAGCAAACACTGAAATGCCGCATTTGCATAATCTGTTGCTGCATTATGCCAACGTGCCTAACAATTATGCTTTGCAAATCTTGAAAAGGATTATTTTCCATTTTTATTGATGGAACAATAAGACACAGTGCTTTCATGATATTCTATATTTTAGATAAATAGGTACAGCAGGGGAGGTACTTGAGGGAATTTAAAGTAATTTGGGGCATCTCAATTGATAATTCACCTGGAGCTGAGTCACACTGTAAGAAATGATCTGAGCACAAAGGTCACTGAGGAAACATTATGAGATAGAAAAGATTTGCCATAAGATATTAAGCAGGGGCCCAAACTGATGTCTTAGACCCAACATTACAAATTTAGAAGCACGCATGCTAGTTCTCCCAGTGATCTGTTTAATATTTATCTGTTGCATTCCTGACATTACCACAGTTCAGGACTACTTAAACAAATCAGAAAACATGGCAGAAACTCGGTAGGTCTGGCAGCATCCATGGGGGGACAGAGATAGCGTTAATGTTTTGAGACAGATATGATTGTTTTTTTGAACATTCTTCCCCAAAATTACTTAATTGGATTAGGAATGATCTTTGTTGTGCACACGTTCCAGGCAGACTACCTATGAGAAACGTCATGAGAGAACTATCAGGAGATGGGAGATCAGATGCCGGACTTCACATTTCAAAGCATTATGGTTTGTCTCGGTTGTGAAATAATGTGATATTAACCAGCAATCACAATGTTACATAACAAGGTAAATAAGCAATCAATCTGAAGTATCCTCACAGACAGAAAGCAAGGGAATTAAATACACAGATAAGCCCTCAATGAAAGTTCTGCAGAAAGCGAAATAAGTAAGTGGAACATATGTATGGAATTAATGTGGAAGTTTAAACATTTTATCTGTCTCAAAAAAATCTTGACCTAACGTCACGTACAACTCCTTTTATTGTAATGGGGAAATTTGAGATTTCAAAAAATAGAAAAGTATTTTTTCAGCACCAGAGTTTTACAGAAATAATTCTCAGCATCTGGTTGGGATCTGAATTATACTTCAGTTGGGTGGCACAATGGGAGAGTGGATAGCACTGCTGCCTGACAGTGCTAGAGACCTGGGTTCCAATCCAGCCTCAGGCAACTTTCTGCATGGAGTTTGCATATTCTCCCTGTGTCTGCATGGGTTTCTTCCAGGTGATCATGGGAACTGCAGATGCTGGAGAATTCCAAGATAATAAAATGAGAGGCTGGATGAACACAGCAGGCCCAGCAGCATCCCAGGAGCACAAAAGCTGACGTTTCGGGCCTAGACCCTTCATCAGAGAGGGGGATGGGGTGAGGGTTCTGGAATAAATAGGGAGAGAGGGGGAGGCGGACCAAAGATGGAGAGAAAAGAAGATAGGTGGAGAGGAGAGTATAGGTGTGGAGGTAGGGAGGGGGTAGGTCAGTCCAGGGAAGACCGACAGGTCAAGGAGGTGGGATGAGGTTAGTAGGTAGGAGATGGAGGTGCGGCTTGGGGTGGGAGGAAGGGATGGGTGAGAGGAAGAACAGGTTAGGGAGGCAGAGACAGGCTGGGCTGGTTTTGGGATGCAGTGGGTGGAGGGGAAGAGTTGGGCTGGTTGCGTGATGCAGTGGGGGCAGGGGATGAACTGGGCTGGTTTAGGGATGCAGTAGGGGAAGGAGAGGTTTTGAAGCTGGTGAAGTCCACATTGATACCATTGGGTTGCAGGGTTCCCAAGCGGAATATGAGTTGCTCTTCCTGCAACCTTCGGGTGGCATCATTGTGGCACTGCAGGAGGCCCATGATGGACATGTCATCTAAAGAATGGGAGGGGTAGTGGAAATGGTTTGCGACTGGGAGGTGCAGTTGTTTATTGCGAACCGAGCGGAGGTGCTTTGCAAAGCGGTCCCCAAGCCTCCGCTTGGTTTCCCCAATGTAGAGGAAGCCACACCTGGTACAGTGGATGCAATATACCACATTGGCAGATGTGCAGGTGAACCTCTGCTTAATATGGAAAGTCATTCTGGTTTCCTCCCACAGTCCAAACATGTGCTGGGTAGTTAACAAAGTGTGGAGCTGGATGGACACAGCAGGCCAAGTAGCATCTTAGGGTAGTTAGGTTGGCCATGGTAAATTACCCATAGTGCCCAGGGAGGTAAGTAAGTTAGATGGATTAGTCCTGGGAAATATTGGGTTACAGGGGAATGGGTCTGGGTGGGATGGTCTTCAGAAGGGTAGTACGGAATTGTTGGGCCAATTGTCCTGTTTCACACTGTAAGGAATTTATGATTCATCCCAAGGGTGTTAACATTGAAATTAAAAACAAATTAATAAAAATGTCACCAATTCAATAACTTTTGATTGTTAGCTTTGCTGTCATTATTGTAAACAAAAATCAGCACCACTATGTAGAAATAGGGAAATCTACTGTTATTTTATGCTGGGTTTGTCTGACTTGGAACCCAAACTTTACGTAGCTATAAATGCCTTTTAACTGCACCAGCAATGCACATCTAAAGTTGGATCAAATTACTGCAGATGCTGGAAGCTGCAATGAAAACAATAAATGCTGGAGATCACAGCAGGGCAGGCAGCATCCAGAGAGAAAGAGCAATTTAATGTTTTGAGGCGAGGTGACTCATCATTAGAACTTTCAATATGTATCTAAATATATCCTGATTAACCAATTTGTACTACTTCATTTCAGGACATCCATGTGCTATATCCCTTGGTACAGAGGAGGTTGGGAACAGATGAACCCTATCAACTACTTGTCATAACTCTGTTCCAGATGCCAAACTACTCAATAACAACTGCAAAGCAACAAAAGTTACATGGTCAACACCATCCAAGCAGGCTACTTGACCTGCTGTGTCCATCCAGCTCCACACTTTGTTAACTACCCAGCACATGTTTGGACTGTGGGAGGAAGCCAGAATGACTTTCCATGTTAAGCAGAGGTTCACCTGCACATCTGCCAATGTGGTATACTGCATTTAACTTCAATCCACTACGTAATTTTATCTTTCACTCTCGAATCTCCCGATGTTCAGACTTCACCTGCACTCTTTTCCTGAGCAGGCATCAACCTTGTTCCAAGGGACTACCACACACACACACACACACACACACACACACACACACACACACACACACACACACACACACTCACACACACACACACGAGTTCACTGCCTCCGCTACCAATAACCGGTGTACGCCATCCTCAAACCACACCGTAACACCTCACCAAGGCTCCATCATCAGTATCTTCTAAACCCCTAACCATGTGAAAACGTACACACGTGAATGCCACAACCTTCCAATTCCCTTCAAAGTGACGCATCATCTTGCTGAGAAATTAGATCACCAATCATTCACTGCTTGCCGAGTTAAAATCCTAGGATCCCCTTTCATAATATCTGAGTTTCTCTGCAGCAGTTCAGGAAGGAAAGGGGCAGGCAAGGACAGGAGCTAGATAGTCCTTGATCCTGACAATTGATTTGTCACCCCCTGTAGAAATATGGACCATCTAAGAAGTGGCTTTGATTCACCCTCCTTGTTAGGCACACAATCGGTGCCTAGTCATCGGGCCTGACTGACTATTTCAGTAAGGGAAATGAGGGCAGCAAGGTGCAATATCATGAGGAGAACAGAAAGGAAACGGAAACTGAAACTGAAAAGACATTTCCATTTATATCAAACCTTCATTGTAAAAGCATTTCCCAAGGTAGTTAAGAGTAGGGTCAGCAAGATAAATTGCACATTGAGACACAAAAGGAGATAGCAGGGCTGTAGATCAAATCATAGAAGCGGGTTTTAAAGAGTGGCTAAGATAACAAAGTGTGGAGCTGGATGCTGGATGAACACAACAGGCCAAGCAGCATCTCAGGAGTTATCTTGGCTCCCAAGATGCTGCTTGGCCTGCTGTGTTCAACTAGCTCCACACTTTGTAATCTTGGATTCTCCAGCATCTGCAGTTCCCATTATCTTTAAAGAGTGTCTTCTAGATGATGAGGAAGGGGGGGATTTCCAGAGGTGAAGGCACAAAAATGAGCAAGTGATCAGTGTTGAAGGAGTCCAGAGCTGTTCGAGGATGTGAGGCTGTGGGAGATTGCAGAGTTTCAGAAGAGCAAGAAAACAAAGGGTTTGAAAACAAGCTTGAATACTTTAACATTCAGATCTTGTTGAGGAAGGTAACTGTTAACTATTGGATATTCTAAAAACACACCCGGCTCACTAATGCCTATCAGGGAAGGAAATCTGCTGTCCTTACATTGTCAGGCCTATATGTGACTGTAGACCCACAGCAATTTGATTGATTCATAACTGCCCTCTGAATTATAAGAGCATATCATTGCGATCAACCAATTTGATCAGCTCTCAAGCCAGGAGTAAGCAGAAAACGCATTTAATGTAACACATCGAATGGGGTGAGGGTTGGGCTAATGAAGCAAAAATCTAACTACTATCACAAAGATCTTTGCATTTAAAAAAAACATATGCAAAAGGAGAAAATGATGAGCATTCTTTTGCCTTCACATTGAGGCTGGAGAGTGTCCTTAGGCAATGCCTAGGGGTTTTCAGCTTCTTTTCTGCTTCCATTTCACACACCTTTCATCACTCAAGCAAAAGTCAGGTATCCTGTATTCATTGGAGTTAAATTCCCCTGTTGTGCCTCAGAGCACAGTATTCACTCAGAGATAATGGGAACTGCAGATGCTGGAGAATCCAAGATAATAAAGTGTGAAGCTGGATGAACACAGCAGGCCCAGCAGCATCTCAGGAGCACAAAAGCTGACGTTTCGGGCCTAGACCCTTCATCAGAGAGGGGGATCGGGTGAAGGTTCTGGAATAAATAGGGAGAGAGGGAGAGGCTGACCGAAGATGGAGAGAAAAGAAGATAGGTGGAGAGGAGAGTATAGGTAGGGAGGTAGGGAGGGGATAGGTCAGTCCAGGGAAGACGGACAGGTCAAGGAGGTGGGATAAGGTGGTAGGTAGGAGATGGAGGTGCGGCTTGGGGTGGGAGGAAGGGATGGGTGAGAGGAAGAACAGGTTAGGGAGGCAGAGACAGGCTGGACTGGTTTTGGGATGCAGTGGGTGGAGGGGAAGAGCTGGACTGGTTGTGTGGTGCAGTGGGGGGAGGGGACGAACTGGGCTGGTTTTGGGATGCGGTGGGGGAAGGGGAGATTTTGAAGCTGGTGAAGTCCACATTGATACCATTGGGCTGCAGGGTTCCCAAACGGAATATGGGTTGCTGTTCCTGCAACCTTCGGGTGGCATCCTTGTGGCACTGCAGGAAGCCCATGATGGACATGACATCTAAAGAATGGGAGGGGGAGTGGAAATGGTTTGCGACTGGGAGGTGCAGTTGTTTATTGCGAACCGAGCGGAGGTGTTTTGCAAAGCGGTCCCCAAGCCTCCGCTTGGTTTCCCCAATGTAGAGGAAGCCACACCTGGTACATTGGATGCAGTATACCACATTGGCAGATGTGCAGGTGAACCTCTGCTTAATATGGAAAGTCATCTTGGGGCCTGGGATAGGGGTGAGGGAGGAGGTGTGGGGGCAAGTGTAGCATTTCCTGCGGTTGCAGGGGAAGGTGCCGGTTGTGGTGGGGTTGGAGGGCAGTGTGGAGCGAACAAGGAAGTCACGGAGAGAGTGGTCTCTCCAGAAAGCAGACAAGGGTGGGGATGGAAAAATGTCTTGGGTGGTGGGGTCAGATATTCACTCAGCTGTGGCAGAGAAGCCTGCTGTCCACACGCAGTGGCCACATGCAGGATTTTGGTGAATGATGGTTTAATTACCTTTAGCACGACATAAACTGACGGGAAAAAAATAAGCGTTTGCATTTTCACAGGCCCCATTGTTAAATGAAGCCTGTTTCATGCAGGTATGTCAGATTTCATTTACATACCAGCCTGACAGTAGCAAGATCAAAACATAAGAAGATCAGAACAGTAGCAGGAATAGGCCATTCAGTCCCTTCAACCAGTTCCATGATGAAAATACTGCTGATCTCATGTTTGCTTCCATGCCTTTTGACTGCCTGTAGCCCATAATTCTTGACTGTATCTTTGTACTTGGGACAGGGATGTCACTTGCTATGTCACCATTTCTTGTGGGTGGCACAGTGGCTCAATGGTTAGTACTGCTGCCTCACAGCGCCAGGGATCTGGACTGAATTCCAGCCTCGGGCGACCGACTGTATGGAGTTTGCACATTCTCCCCGTGTCTGTGTGTGTTTCCTCTGGGTGCACTGGTTTCCTCCACAGCCCAAAGATATTTTAGATTAGATTAGATACCAGACAGTATGGAAACAGGCCCTTCGATCCAACAAGCTCACACCGCCCCTTAGAGCATCTCACCAGACCCACCCCCCCTATAACCCACACACCCCTGAACACTACAGGCAATTTAGCATGGCTGATCCAACTCGCCTGCACATCCTTGCTCACTGTGGGAGGAAACTGGAGCACCCGGAGGAAACCCCCACACAGACACGGGGAGAACGTGCAAGCTCCGCACTGACAGTTACCTGAGGCTGGAATCAAACCCAGGTCCATGGTGCTGTGAGGCTGCAGTGTGAACTACTGAGCCACCGTGCCACCCTGTGCACGTGGATTGGCCATGCTAAATTGCGCATGGTGTGCAGGGATGTGCAGGCCGGGTGGATTAACCATGGGAAGCAGATAGTAGGGATTCTATGATTTATTGTCCCTCCCTATTTGCTCTGGAGAAGGTAGGATTGAGCTGTTTTCTTGAGTTGCTGCTGTTTTCCAATGTAGGAACACCCACAGTGCTGGTGGAAAGAGTTCCAGGATTTTGAGCCTGTAAAAGTAAAGGAACAATGATACAGTTCCATATCAAGGCAACATGCAATTTAGAGGAAGAGATGCATGGGAATGCCACCAGTTGTAAGTGTTCCTCCAACTTGGAACTGACTTGGAACTATATTTCCATTTCTTCGCTGTTGCTGGCCTAAGGTCCTGGAGCTGGTTTCCTAGCAGCACTGTGGATGTTCCCACACCCCTAAGCACAGCAGTAGTTCAAGAAGGCAGCTCACTGCCACCTTCACCAGGGCAATTAGGGATGGGCAATAAATACTGGGCCCGCAAGTGACACCCATCTACTGAATGAACAAAGAGCGAACGTGACTTAAAAGCTAATGGATCGTTGGTCCTTGTGTTAAGATGGCTGGAATAGAAATTTCAGTAGTGCCTTTAGATTTACCTGGAGGGGTGGACAGAGGGTGACCTCTCTGTCCTGTTCCTAAACCTGCCTAAAGTGGCCATTACCAGCCCCAGGCAGCAGGTCACAGAGGGGATCACCATGCCTAACCAACTGCTCTTCTGTCATAGTCACATCTATTGTGTGGGAGCACACATTGTTCACCGACACAACAGAGGCCTTTAAGCACCAATAGGCACTGCTGAGACTGTAGCCCATCATCTCCCTGACATACGTCATTTTGAAACTTAGGAAGTTTCCATTCACTTTTTGTCAGTTTTTGTTAACCATTAGTTTGAATTTGCATTAGTGTTCCATCAGTGACTGGTTAACTGTTTACTTCAGGTCTAAAAGAAAGCCTTGGAAGTCATGAGATAATGGGAACTGCAGATGCTGGAGAATTCCAAGATAACCTCCCTAACCGGTTCTTCCTCTCACCCATCCCTTCCTCCCACCCCAAGCCGCACCCCCAGCTACCTACTAATCTCATCCCACCTCCTTGACCTGTCCGTCTTCCCTGGACTGACCTATCCCCTCCCTACCTCCCCACCTACACTCTCTCCACCTATCTTCTTTACTCTCCATCTTCGGTCCGCCTCCCCCTCTCTCCCTATTTATTCCAGTTCCCTCTCCCCATCCTCCTCTCTGATGAAGGGTCTAGGCTCGAAACGTCAGCTTTTGTGCTCCTGAGATGCTGCTTGGCCTGCTGTGTTCATCCAGCCTCACACTTTATTACCTTGGAAGTCATGCTGTTGCTGTGTTGAGCTCTCCCCTGTGTTTGGGGTAACGTTCAGTTCTGAACACTATAATCAGGAAGAATGTGCTGACATTGGATGACTGCAGCCCAGAGGTGATACTGAGGTAGAAATGACTAAGATCTGAGCAAGGTGAACAAGGGTAGGGATGGCACATCACTGTCATGACGTGGGTTGTTGATGGGATAAACACATGGATAGTAAATGGGAGGACAGCCAGGATGGAGTTGAGTTGGCAAGGAGCAAAGGATGAGAATTGGATGCTGAGTCGAGGCAGAACAGAATCAGGTGGAGTTGTGAAAATGGGAAAAAACAGCGTTGGATCATGTATACCACAATGCAAAAAAGTTCAAAAAAGGTGTAATGAGAAGAAGTTGATTCTGATGCAGGGTCACCGGATTTGAGATGTTAATTTTGCTTTTCTCTCCACAGATGCTCCAGATCTGTGAGTTTCTCCAGATTTCTGTTTTTATTGTGAGTGTTGAGAAGATGTTGGATTAGAAAAACTAACTCTTTGTCTTTCTACAGATACTGATGAGTTTGTTTTCTCTTGCAAAATGGGTGTCACTGGCTGGACAAACTTGCATTGCCCAAAGGGCATTTAAGAGTATCATTGTTGTGGGTCTGGCATCACATGTGGACCAAACTGTGTATAGATGCCAGGTATAGTAGGAATTGCAGATGCTGGAGAATCTGAGATAACAAGTGTAGAGCTGGATGAACACAGGAGGCCAAGCAGCATCAGAGGAGCAGGAAAGCTGACGTTTCAGGCCTAGGTCATTTATGAAGAAGGCTCTTAGCCCAAAATGTCAGCCTTCCTGCTCCTCTGATACTGCTTGGCCTGCTGTGTTCATCCAGCTCTACACATAGATGACAGATAGCTTTCCATAAAGGATATCAGTGAAGCCAGTGTTTTATTTTATGACAATCAACAGCAGTTACACTGTCCCCATTAGGCTAGCTTTTCATTCTATATTTTTAATCAAAACTACTTCGCGTTTTCTATGGTGGGAAATTAAAATCCACGACACCAGGCCATAAACTCCTCAAATCAAGGACAACCCTTTCTCCTCACTTGAAACCAAATGGAGATTGAGTGCTTTCACTCTTCAGAGAAAGAAATGAAAAGTAAATATTGCATTTATGTAGCCAAGTATACCATATACTGCGAAAGGAAATTGCAGAGTGGTTTACAGTGAGGCGAGTACAGCTGAATTGCGATCACTATTGAGTTCTAGGAAACACAGTACCCAGTTTGCACACAGCAAGTTTTCAAAAAGGCAAAGAGATGATGACAAAATGTGCTTTGGAGAGCAAAATTAACCACTGTCTCAAAAGCGAAGGAAATAGGCATGATCCCCACTATCTCAACTCTGCTCAGCGCTGGTCAAATGTTATGCTGGTTATAATATAACATTGTGTCCCCTGGGCTTCAGTTGTCTCTCCTGGAGGGTGACTTTAGCTCTGTCACATTGTTCATTTTATACATTTAGAAAACAGAATACCAAAAATACATTGCACTTCCTCCTCCCTTCCCAAAAATGTACCTATTCTGCTGTTGACAAGATGTTTATTCAAGCCCACATTTGGTTTATTTTAGATTTTCTGGCCTGGTTGTCTGTTCATCCATGCACACAACATCTGTACAGTCAAGTGCCAGTAACTTCCTAACATTCAATTTCTTAAAAAAAACAACTTCACATTATTCAAACAATGCACAGTCTCTTTACAATGCTTCCAAGAAACTCTGCTGTGTGATCCAATATATGGAACCTTCTTTATGTTGTGACCACTGCTGCACCCACCATCTCCATTGTTAGAATGGGGTTTGCCATCTGTAAACATGTCACTGTGTTATTGTGAAATCTGGACAGCAGCTGGTTGCTGGAGAAACCCCCTAAAGGGCGGTATTGAAAGAAAATATTGGGACTGCTAATTGGGCAGCAATTAGGGCAATAGAATTTAGGGAAATGGTGGGGATATGTAGTGATTGGAATGAGGGCCAAGTGGATCCATTGACTATGAGATGCTTGATTAGGGTTGTTAACCTGGGCCAATCAGGGATCCCTGGCTGACATGTAAACAGGTGATTCAGACAGTCTGATGAAAAGTCCTGATCTGAAATGTTAGCTTTCTTACTCTTCTGATGCTGCCTGGCCTGCTGTGTTCATCCAGCTCTGCATTGTTATCTCAGACTCCAGCATCGGCAGTTCTTACTATCTCTGATTCAGAGAGCCTCCTGGTTTCAGGAACTGACTTCGAACTGGCTGGTCAGAGCCAGTACAGTAAATAAAGGGTGACTTGGTGATGGGATGCTGGTCTCTGTGCAGTTATTTCAGGCTACAAGTTACCTTCTCCATAGTTCCAACCAGAAAGTGAATGTGCTTTATGGCCAATCTTCCAGCAACTTTTGCTCAGCTACTGCCTCTATCGTAGGCATTAAGTTTAAGTAGCAACATCCTCTTGATTTTTCAGAAGGGTTCAAAATATCTCTCTCTCTCTCTCTTAGCCCCGCCCCTGTGAAGGCATCTTATACACAGCCATAGTTACAATTATTACAATTCACTTCAGACATCCAGTTTTTAACCTGTTATACTTTTTCATGAGATTGAGCTGTTCAGTTCTGTTACTTAGGGCCTAAGCTGTGAAATTTTCTCCTTTAAAACTTCTCTGCTTCCTCCCTTCACTCTGCCTTTAAAACATCCTTTGGCCATCAGCTGTAACTGAGATCTCCATATTCAGCTCAGCATTTATTTTTGGTAGTGTGCCTTTGGAGCTCTTACATTGAAGGCATTGTAAAAATGTAAACTGATGGCTAATAAGCTGTGACCCTTTGGTCATCAAACATATTTGCTGAAAAACAAACAGCGGGGGGGGGGGGGGAACACAATACCAGCGATGTAAATATATCATCCTTTCAGACAGTGATTAACTACCTATCATTATTTCTGCGTCTCTCATGGAATACCTTCCTGGTATTGACCAAATTAAGAAGCCTCTGCTATTGCTGTTTGTATTTTAGTCATGATATTTTGTGCTTGGGTCACTATTAGCTCCTTAGTATCTCATAGAATCGTATGGTACAGAAGAAGCCTTTCTGCCCTTCAAGTCTGTACCACCAAAAATATACTCCTATCTACACTAGTCCCACTTTACCACACTGGGCCCGTAGTTTGAATGTTACAACTCTTCAAGTGCATTTCCAAGTTTTCTTTTAAGTTGTGCAGTTTCCCATCTCAGCCAGTCTCCCAAGCAACCTATTCCACAACCCTCACCACCCTCTGGATGAAAATGTTTTTCATCAAATCCCCTTTAAGCTTCCTGCCTTTCATTTTAAAAGAATGGCCCCTTGGTAATGATTCTCTGACTAAGAGGAACAGTTGCCTTTTATCCAGACTCCTCACACTCTTACCCACCTGCAGTACCTCATCCCTCAAACTTCGCTGCTCCAAAGAAAACAGCCCAAGCTTATCCAGACTCTCTTTATAGCTGAAATGCTTCATCACAGGAAATATTTTGATGCACATTCCCTCCAAGTGTATTCAAATCCTTCCGATGGTGTGGTGACCAGAACTGCTCACAATACTCCAATTCAATCGATTGACAGAGGCTGAGTAGCTATTTCATATGAATTCTATATGTTCCCCAGTAGTGGGCATCGTAACCCAGGGTCAAGAATGATGCCAGGTTATACCCATCAACCTTTATTCTCTTGTAAAGAAAGGTTACACAGTGGTTGGCAGGGGCCTTTAAAATTATGAGCTCTTCAACAGATTATACTAAAAGAGGATGTCATCACTTGAGGAGAACACTAAAACTGTAAGCTATACGGCAAGAAATCAAACAGAGAACGCTGAAGAAACTCCTTCACACAAGGATCAATAAGAATATGGAACTCGATCTCACACCTGGTGGTTTCATAAATAGTATTGATGCATTTGAGGGAAATGGCAACAGACGGTTCGCATATGTCACAAAAGTAGGTGAGAAGGAAAAGTGGGGAGGATGGCTTTAAAAGAGATTAAGTATTCTGCAAAGAGATCACCCAGTCTGCCGTTTGTTTCCCCAGTGTAGAGGAGACCACATTGTGAGCAGCGAGTGCAGGGGACTAGATTGTGGGAAGTGCAGGTTAATCATTGCTTCAGCAAAGAGATTAAGCAAGTGGGCAAAACCTTGGCAGTTAGAAGATAATGTGGAGAAATGAGCAAGTTGATTTGAACCAGAGAGGAGCGGAATAGTATTTGAATGAAGAAAAACTGCAGAAAACTATGTAACAAAGGAATTTGAGAGTCTTCAACCATGAAGGTCAAAAAAGTGAGCATTCAAGTTTAGTCCATATTGGGGAAATCAAATGGGATGCAGGTCTGTATTTCAAAGGGAGTTGATAGAAAAATAGGGGAGTCTTGCTAAAACTGTACAAATTACTAGCTGGAGTAGTACTGACTAATTATCAGCATTAGGAGCAGTCCAGAGAAGGCTGATTATAAGGAGAGATTGAGTTGATTTGACAAGAGTACCTTTAGATATATAAAAGGTAAGAGAGAGGCAAGCGTGGACGTTAGACCGCTGGACAATGAGGCTGGCAACGTAGTAATGAGAAATAAAGAAATGGCAGAGGAAATGAATAGATGGTACTTTGTGATCAGAGATAATGGGAACTGCAGGTGCTGAAAAATCCAAGATAACAAAATGTGGGGCTGGATGAACACAGCAGGCCAAGCAGCATCTTAGGAGCACAAAAACTGACATTTCGGGCCTAGACCCTTCATCAGATCTAGGTCTGAAACGTCAGGTTTGAGTACAGGATTAAGGATAGGATTCTTGGCAGCGTGGAGGAACAGAGGGATCTTGGTGTGCAGATACATAGATCCCTTAAAATGGCCACCCAAGTGGACAGGGTTGTTAAGAAAGCATATGGTGTTTTGGCTTTCATTAACAGGGGGATTGAGTTTAAGAGTCGTGAGATCTTGTTGCAGCTCTATAAAACTTTGGTTAGACCGCACTTGGAATACTGCGTCCAGTTCTGGGCGCCCTATTATAGGAAAGATGTGGATGCTTTGGAGAGGGTTCAGAGGAGGTTTACCAGGATGCTGCCTGGACTGGAGGGCTTATCTTATGAAGAGAGGTTGACTGAGCTCGGTCTCTTTTCATTGGAGAAAAGGAGGAGGAGAGGGGACCTAATTGAGGTATACAAGATAATGAGAGGCATAGATAGAGTCGATAGCCAGAGACTATTTCCCAGGGCAGAAATGGCTAGCACGAGGGGTCATAGTTTTAAGCTGGTTGGTGGAAAGTATAGAGGGGATGTCAGAGGCAGGTTCTTTACGCAGAGAGTTGTGAGAGCATGGAATGCGTTGCCGGCAGCAGTTGTGGAAGCAAGGTCATTGGGGTCATTTAAGAGACTGCTGGACATGCATATGGTCACAGAAATTTGAGGGTGCATCCATGAGGATCAATGGTCGGCACAACATTGTGGGCTGAAGGGCCTGTTCTGTGCTGTACTGTTCTATGTTCTATGTTCTATGTTCTAATGGGGTTGAGAAACATATCAGTCATAATCAAATGCAGAGCAGCCACAATGGACTGAATAGCCAAATTCTGCTCCTATATCTTATAGCATTGTGGTCTTATAACTTAGGTAGTTCAGAAAGTTTGCTTCCCCTTTGGGGACAGTCTAGACCCAGAGGGCATAATTTCAAAGTAAGGCTTTGCCTATTTAAAAGAGTGATGAGGATGTTTCTTCTCTGAGGGTAGTGAATCTATGGAATCTTTGCCACAGAGGTCTCTCAAAGCTCTTTGTAAAAAGCACAGGTGAAGCTGAGCTCAGCAGATTTTAATTAATTTGGGAATCTCCCTGGTCTTCATTTTCCTCCCACCAAGATCCACAGGATCATAAATCACTGCTTCTAACAGTATGTCACCACCAGAAATTTATTCCCCTCTCCTCTCTGGACTGCACTTCACAGTGGCCATTCTCTCTGAGATGCCCTGATCCACACTTGCTCCATTCCCAACACTTCCCCAATGCCCTACAACATCTTCCTACACAATTGCAAAATGTGTAACACCTGCCCATTTACTTCCTCCCTCCTCACTATCCGAGGCCCCAGACACACCTTCCAGGTGAAGCAATGATTAACCTGCACTTCCCACAATCTAGTCTACTGACTTGCTGCTCACAATGTGGTCTCCCCTACACTGGGGAGACAAACAGCAGGCTGGGTGATCTCTTTGCAGAATACTTATGCCCTGTCCACACATGTGACTACAGATTCCTGAGATGCTGCTTGGCCTGCTGTGTTCATCCAGCCTCACATTTTATTATCTTGGAATTCTCTAGCATCTGCAGTTCCCATTATCTCAGATTCCAGTTGCCTGCCATTTCCCATGTTAACATTTCAGTTTCAGGCTTGCTGCAGTGCTCCAGTGGAGCTCAACCCAAGCTGAAAGAACAGCACCTCACCCTTTACCTCGATATCCCACAGCCTTTAGGATTCCACAGTATGTTTAACAATTTGAGAATGGGAATGCCCTGCTATAACTACCCGCACATCTTCAGATTCTGTTTAATATGGATTTCTCGTATCTCAGCCAACTTATTTTCCCAGATAACAAGGTGTGAAAGTGGATGAACACAGCAGACCAAGCAGCATCTTAGGATGCTATTTGGCCCGTTGTGTTCATCCAGCTCCACACCTTGTTATCTCGGATTCTCCGGCATCTGCAGTTCCTATTATCTCTGATAAAATTTATTTTCCCTTCTTGTTAGCATCTAAACCAGCATTTATGACTCTCTCACCTTAACCATCAACAGTCTTATTGTTTGTTTGTCCTTTTCTCATCTCTCTCAACACCATTTTCTAATAACTATCCCATCTCCTACCATAGCATAAATACAACCCTGCTCCAGTTGTTTTCAGTTCCAAGAAAGTATAACTGGGCTCAATGTTTATTCTATATTTCTCTCCACAGATGCTGTTGAATTTAACCAGCACTTTCTGATTTTGTTTCAGATTTGGAGCATCCATAGTTTTTGTCCTTGTTAGTGAATGGGTTATGGAGATAAGGCAGGAAAATAGGGTTGAGGGTTATCAGATTAGCCATGATCTCACTAAATGGTGGATTCAATTGGCCAAATGGCTGACTTGTGATCCGATATTGCGTAGTCTTATGGGTTCCGCTAGTATACATAGTTGAGACAGGATCGGAAACAGCTTGAATGAAGCTTAGGCATCGCTAATGAGTTGTTGGATTGAATTGCCCATATCTATATTCTCTGCAGTCCTATGTAATTACATTTTTAAATGGCATGATGGCCTTAAGAGTGAAAGGGTGTGAGTACAGCAGTATGGATGTTTTGCTGCTCATATACAGGGTGTTGGTGAGGTCACACTTTAAGCATTGTATGCAGTTTTGGTCTCCTAGTCTGAGAAGGGCGGTCTTGCTGTTGAAGGAGTCCAACGAAGGTTCACCAGATTGATTCCTGGGATGGCAAGACTGATATATGAGAAAAAACTGGATTAAATGGGCTTGTACTCATGGGAGTTTAGAAGAATGAAGGGGAACCTCACAGAAACATAAAATCTTGATGGGACTTGATATGGGAAAATGATTTTGGGGAAGTCCAGAACTTGGGGCCACAGACTGATACAAGGAAGAATTTCAGAGTTGTGAACCTGTGGGACTCTTTACCACAGAGAGCTGTTGGGACTAGTTCATTTGATGTATTCAAGAGGGACTTGGATGTGGCCCTTGTGACTAAAGGGATCAAGGGGTATGGGGAGAAAGTGGGAGTGGGATACTGAAGCTGCGTGATCAGCCATTAGCAATTAGTAGTGGTGCAGGCTCATTGTGCTGAATGACCTACTCCTGCACCTGTTTTCTCTGTTTCTATATTTAACCCGAGGGGCATCACTGTTCTCAACTGGTGGCATAGGCTAGGAATGGATTTCAATCACTGTAGGTAGGAGTTTTTGATGGGAAATTGCACTCAGAACCACGACTGAGAGTCTAAAACAGTGGGAGAGGAGGTCTGGAACATAACGTAGACATTAAAACAAATTGTCAGTTCAGCAACAGAGTTAATTACAAAATTAATCAGATCCAGTCAGACGTTCATAGGGGAAATAGGAAAAGCAGCATGGGTTTGAAGCAATGGTACATCAGAGAGTTATTGAAATAGTTCTGAGAATTACAGAAAGTTTGTTAGATGTCATGTAAAAGCGATTAAGGCTATTTAAACGTATTTTAAAGAGTGTTCGGATGTTGCCCTTTGTCAGAAAAGTAAATGCATATTTTGTGTACCTGTTAACAATTGCAGGAGAATGCACTGACTACCTTGACATTATAGACAAAGCTGTGTGGCTGTTAATTATTCAAACTATGTATGCTTTTCCTCAGTAAACAAAATTTCAAAGGATCTATTTTCCCACAGGCCCAAACACAAAACAGTATGCCAAATAGTCTGGTGTATTGTATACACTGGTGTACCTAGGCATTTATTCCCTCAGGATAAAGGATTAAGGCAAGATAAAATAGTCCTCTCATTAGGGAGACAGACAGAGGTGAAAAGGCAGGTTGTGAGAGGTATACAAATAGTTTGCAGAGTGACGTTGATAGGTGAAGTAAAAGGAGCAAAAATTTGGCAAATGTAGTATAATGTGGGAAAATGTGAAGTTCATTTTGGCAGGGAGAGCAAAAGATCAGAGTATTACTTAAACAGGGAAAACTGTGGAAAGCTACAACACAAAAGGGACTTGGGGGTATTTGTGCATGAAACACAAAGTGATCACACAGGCTCAGCATTTAATCAGGAAGGTCAATGGAAAGTCGGCCCTTATTTTAAGGGGGTTGGAGTATAAGAGGAGGGAAGCCTTACTGCAACTGTACAAGGTAATGGTGAGACCACATCTGCAGTATTGTGTTTTGGCCCACTTATTTAAAGAAAATACAACTTAGTTCATGTGAGGTAGCTCACGAGGATGATTCCTGCTTTGGAGGGATTCCCTTATAAACAAAGGCTAAACAGGTTGGGATGGGTCTGGGTCCGAAACATCAGTTTTTGTGCTCCTAAGATGCTGCTTGGCCTGCTGTGTTCATCCAGCTCCACACTTTGTTATCTCGGATTCTCCAGCATCTGCAGTTCCCATTATCTCTGGGAATCTAGTCACTGGAATTTTAAAGTCTGACAGTTGACCTTATTGAGACATTTAGGACTTTTAAGTGACTTGACAGGGATAAATGCTGAGAAGATGTTTCCCCTCATGGGAGAGTCTAGAATCAGAAGGCATAGTTTCAGACTTAAGGAATACCAATTTAAGACTGAGAGGAGGAGTCATTTCTTCTCTCTGAGGTTTGTAAGTCTTTGGAACTACTGGCTACAGAGAGCTGCGGGAACAGAGTCCCTCTGTAAGCTGAAGGCTGAGATAGATTGATTCTCAATCAGTTGGGGAATCAAGAGTTGGGGAAAAGGGCAGAAAAGTGGACATGGGCAGTGTCAGATGAGTCATGATCTCATTGAATATGAAGCAAGCTCAAAGGGCTGGCCGGCCTACCCATCGTGTTGAGGTCATATGGATCCCATGACCAGGGGAATAACCTTAAAATTGGAGCTTGCCTATTCAAGGATGATGTCAGGGAGTCTCTTTTTTGCTCAAAGGCAAATGAAAATTTTAAACTGTCTCTGGAAATGACTGATGAGGTTGGAGCTCAAAAAGAAATAATAAAAAACCCAAACTTGATTGCTTTCTGTTAGGCTGTCGAAGGGCATTGAATGTGTTGACAGAAATGGAGATGAAATGCAGATCATCCACTATTTAATTGAATAATAATTTGGCTCAAGTGACAAAGAAACCGTCTTCGCTCAGCAGTTAGCTCAATAATTGATATCCACCCATTGATTGCTAGCTGGCCATACACAGAATTTAAAGCTTCCAAAGAAGTGTACTGGAAATTGAACTTACTAGTATCTAACATTGTTTTGCAGACAGAAAAATCATGTACACACACTGCACCTGTTTCAACTCAAGTAAAAACACGACAGTCATTTTACATCTCGTTTCTTAGAGCAATGCCTTGATCAGTTCGAAAGGTTGGTAATCAACTGTCAGTCATCATGTAACTGGCCAATTTTGGAGAGTAGCACCACGACCAAACATGGAGTCCACTTGCAACCAATCAGTAACCCAGTTGGGTAGATGTTTATGTAGCAGAGTAGTGCCAACACTGACGGAACCCCACCCATATCTGATGTCAATGTAACTCCGCCCACAGCCAACATTGCTCCACCCACAGCCACCACAGCGAGCAGCTACAGTGGAGACAGCCACACTGAGCCCTGCCGAATCTTCACCATACCCCAGACCTCCCCCTGATTGAGGACGAAAGGTCAGTCCTCAGCAAGGGGCTCACCTTTGCCCCCCTCCACACACACATCAACGAATAACAGCCATGTTTGGACATCGAGCAGTTTTTCCGCCGCCTTTGCCTCCATGCTTACTTCTCTAACCGGGAGCCTAGTCCTCCCTCCACTGACCCCTTCCCCTGGACACCAACCCGAGGCCTCTGACCCTCCCTCGACCACTACATCTCCAACTGCCTTTGAGGCATCAATCACCTCAACCTCTCCACCTCTCTCATCCACTCCAACCTCTCCCCCGCAGAACGTGCAGCTCTCCGAACGCTCCACTCAAATCCCAACCTCGCCATCAAACCCGCAGACAAGGGAGGCGCAGTTGTAATAAGGCACACTGACATTTACATCGCTGACGCCAGACACAAACGCTCTGACACCTCCTCTTACCGCCCCCTGGATCATGACTCCACTCCTGAGCACTAAACCATCAACTCCCAAACCATCCACAGCCTCATCACCTCAGGTGACCTCACACCCACAGCCTCCAACCTCATTGTTCCCCACCCCTGCACTGCCCACTTCAATCTCCTTCCCAAAATCCACAAACCCGCCTGCCCTGGTCGACCAATTGTCTCCGCCTGCTCCTGCCCCACCAAACTCATCTCCACCTATCTGGACTCTATTTTCTCCCCCTTGGTCCAGGAACTCCCTACCTATGCCCGTGACACCACCCATGCCCTCCACCTCCACCAGAACGCCCAATTCCCTGGTCTCCAACACCTCATTTTCACCATGGACGTCCAGTCCCTATACATCTGCATTCACCATGCAGATGGCCTAAAGGCCCTCCGCTTCTTCCTGTCCCACAGGCCGACCAGTCCCCCTCCACCGGTACCCTCATCCGCTTAACCGAACTCGTCCTCGCCCTCAACAACTTCTCTTTCAGTTTCTCCCACTTCCTACGGACAAACGGCGTGGCCATGGGTATCTGCATGGGCCCAAGCTATGCCTGCCTCCTTGATGGTTACATGGAACAATCCGTCTCCCGTACCTACACTGATCCTAAGCCACACCTCTTCCTCTGATACATTGATGACTCTATCAGCGCCACCTCGTGCTCCCACAAGGAGCTCGAACAGTTTATCCACTTCACTAACACCTTCCACCCCAACCTCAAATTCACCTGGACTATCTCTAACACCTCCCTCACCTTCTTGGACATCTTTGTCTCCATCTCAGGCAAACACCTAGAAACCGATATCCATCAGCCCGCCAACTCTCACAGTGACATAGAATAGAACTCCTCCCACCCACCTTCCTGCAAATATGCCATCCCCTGCTCCCAGCAGGACAAGCAGCATCTTAGGAGCACAAAAGCTGACGTTTCGGGCCAAGACCCTTCATCAGAAAAGAGGGGTGGAGAGAGGGTTCTGAAATGAAGGCTCTGAAAAGGATCTTTTTCTGATGAAGGGTTTCAGCCCAAAACGTCAGCTTTTGAGCTGCTAAGTTGCTGCTTGGCCTGCTGTGTTCATCTAGCTCCACACTTTGTTGTCTCAGATTAACCAGTATTTGCAGTTCCCATTATCTCTAAGTTCAGCTCCTTTTCCCAGTTGAAGTTACCATGCAGGCCTTGCCTCTTATTTGAGGTGTGGTGATCCTCAGATTCAACTTGTCTCCTGTTGTCTCTCTCTCTCTCTCTGATGGGAGTGGTGATACTACTATCACTAAACACTTCTCAACAGTATATTAGGACATTTCTGGGTACCATCCTGACGAAGGCAAGATTAAATAATTTGTCAATTTTTTTAATGCAATAAGTGTTATTCTGTTAAATAATTATACATTCTGTTATTTTTATGATTTGGGTATGGGATGTGGGTGCTGCTGGGAAGATTGTAATTTGTTGCCTTTCCCTAATTGCTCCTGAGAAGGAAGTGGTGAGCTACTTTCATGAATCATCGCAGTCCTAGCAGCATGGGCACACTCAAAGTGTTCTCAAAATTTGACCTGAGGTCACTGAAGGGCCCCCAACGTACTTCCAATTCAGGGTGGTGTGTGGCTTGCAGAAGATCGTACAGTGGTGGCATTCTCCTGGAACTGCTGCTTTTGTTCTTTAAGGTGTTAGTATGGAAAATAAAATTTGAAAACTGTCAGGAAAATGGGAGTCTGGCAAAGACTGTTTCAAACAAACGATCACACATTAAGCAAGATGTGACAGGAAAGGGAAATTGAACAAGGGACAAAGTTAATAAACCAATTCAGCCCACAGCAATGATGGGGCACACAGGCAAGCATGGATAAACATGGGACAACAATTACGTGACTAGAATAGTTGAGTGGAGTAATTAGGTGAGCATTCGTGCTGCCATGTGTAGGGTATATGTGATGTGTGACAAGATAAGATAAATACTAACATAAGGGAGTGAGGTCACTTTAATGTAGGGGTCACTTTAAGTTTGGGAAAAAAATTGTGGCGGAACTAGCAGTAAAAACTTAATGATAATAGAATAAATTAGAGATAAGTCAGAAGTAGAAGAAACCATTGTGACAAGATAGGAAATGAATACTCATTATATTATGAATTAAGTAGTAGAGGGAAAAATCCATAGTGGTGGGAGTGGAGAGGTAACACAGGCTGATCTCATTGGGTTGAAATAAGATAACTCGGACTGACCTGGTTGGGCATGCTGATAAGCTGACCGAGGGGCCGGTATCGAAATGGAATAAGAAGTGTAAGCCAAAGAGACTCCGGGGCACTCTAGGAAACCACTCCTGGATTGTCACGGCTTTTATTTGCAAATAAAAGGTCATCTTCTTGAGGAACTCACCGCATCTCCAAGTGATTTTCTACCGCAGTAGAGGCTATGGATTTGGAAGGTGCTGTTGGTGGAGTAAGGGCATGGAATGCCCTGCCTGCAAAAGTAGTAGACTCGCCAATTTTAAAGGCATTTAAATGGCCATTAGATATACACATGGATGATAATGGAATAGTGTAGGTTAGATCGGCTTTAGATTGGTTTCACAGGTCGGCGCAACATCGAGGACCAAAAGGCCTGTACTACACTGTAGTGTTCTATGTTCTATGTTCAGTTGGTGAGCTGTTGCACTGCATCTTGTAAATAGCAATCTACATTACTAAAGTACATCACTGGTGGAGAAAGAGAATGTTTAGGCATGTCTAAATGGACTCTATAAATACAATGTTGAATCTTTTTGTCCTATCGGTCCACTTTATAATCCTTGCCTGTCTCGCCTTGACAAGGATTCATGAATTGTTCAGACCATCTTGATTATTTTCCGAGATAACAACGTGTAGAATTGGACGAACACAGCAGGCCAAGCAGCATCAGAGGAGCAGGAAAGCTGACGTTGTCCCATGTTTATCCATGCTTGCCCGTGTGCCCCATCATTGCTGTGGGCTGAATTGGTTTATTAACTTTGTCCCTTGTTCAATTTCTAGGCCCGAAACGTCAGCCTTTTGATGCTGCTTGGCCTGCTGTGTTCATTGAACTTTACACCTTGTGATGTCAGATACTCCAGCATCTGCAGTTCCTACTATCTCTTGATTATTTTCCAAATGCTTTGTAAAATATACTTTGTGACAGTTCTGATCAACTGTCCCCTAATGCAGTATTAGCCATGGAACCTGTATTGTGCTTCATGATACTCACAAGATTATTTACAAAGATTACCAAGGACTTTGATAGGACAAGAATTTGCATTTATATAGCATCCTTCTCCATTTCAGGATGTCTCAAAGAACATTGGTGCTATTAAAATCTCTTTGATGTATTATTGCTTTTGTACATAAGAAATGTGGCAGTCAATCTGCAAACAGAAAACAATGAGGCTTTGCTTTTTAGCTGATGTCCGTTAACAGATAAATAATCACATCAACGCTGAGAACTGCCTCATTCTTCTTTGAAATACTCTTGCTACCCAGATCTCTAATCCAATTACAGCCACACAGGCCCCCAGTATCTTGGTCGTTATACAAATTCCTAGTCGATCTGTAGTTACAGATTTTAAAATCAGATCATTGTTTATCAGACATCTAGATAGCTACAGGCTATAGCTATCTAGATGCTCAGTTTGACTATGAATATCTGGAACCCTTGTTGATATAGAACTCTTGCCACTTTCTTCTCTCTGAAATCTTATAAACATCACAGTATGCCATCAAAGGCCTTGCCAGCTCATCTTTCAACTCTTGAGATCCATTCAACTTCGGCCATCTGGCCCAGACACTTCACTCATTTGGCTAGATAATAAAATGTGAGGCTGGATGAACACAGCAGGCCAAGCAGCATCTCAGGAGCACAAAAGCTGACGTTTCGGGCCTAGACCCTTCATCAGAGCTCTCTGATGAAGGGTCTAGGCCCGAAACGTCAGCTTTTGTGCTCCTGAGATGCTGCTTGGCCTGCTGTGTTCATCCAGCCTCACATTTTATTATCTTGGAATCTCCAGCATCTGCAGTTCCCATTATCACTCATTTGGCTAATGTGTCTGTGTACCCTGTTACTGGCTCAGTTACAATACTAATTCAATTACACCTCACAATCTGTTCCCTTTGGATCTTTGATTCCATACCTTTCCTAGAACCTTTCCACTTTTAAATAGTGAAGAACATTGTCTCGCTTTCCGGGTTTGTCTGCATCATCAAGAATGTCAAACTTGATTTCTACACTCAATAATACTGCTCCCTTGTGCTAATTTCTCACACACATATCTTTACCCCCACCTCACTTTCCTTCTGGTACCAGTCAACACCAACATATTTAAAGATAAATTTGCCTTTCTTTCTCAGCAATTCTAAATTCCACTGTGTAGTTTAGTTTCTTTTAATGACCCTGTTGGGCAGCATTAATTGTGTTCTGTAAAGCCAGTTCTTTACATCACCTTTGAGTCCAGTTAATTTGAAATCCTTGCAGCAACTCAAATCTTTAACTCCACAGCATGCCATTCACTAATTCCATCCTATTGAGACCAAGGCTGAATATGAGATGCATGTCTCACCATTCAAATTGAGTGATTAGACCTTCTTCCCCCACCATCTCCATCACCACTTTGGAAAAGAAACTGCTCCGCTGCATTCGTAGACTTTCTCTTCATGATGAACACATCTCGTCTGTCTCCAAGCTTCGTGTACTTGGAGATAACACAGTGTTGAGCTGGAGAAGCGCAGCGGATCAGGCAGCATCAGAGGAGCAGGAAAGCTGATGTTTCGGGTTGGGACCCTTCTTTAGAATTGGGGGAGGGGAGGGAGAAATGGCAGGGAGCTCTGAAATAAATAGAGAGAGGAGGGGTGGAGCTGAGGAAAGTAGGTGGGATGGTGATAGGTGAGTGTAGGTCAGGAGTGATGGGGATTGGTCAGTGAGGTGGGAGGAGCAGATAGGTGGGAGAGAAGATGGGCAGGTTGTGTCAGGTAAAGGAGGCAGTGCAGAGAGGGAGGGTTGGTTATGGGATGATGCTAGGGGAGTGGGGAGATCTTGAAACTAGTAATATCTATATTTAGGCCATTGGGTTGTAGGCTCCCAAGGCGGAATATGAGGTGCTGCTCCTCCAGTTTCCAGGTGGCGTCATTGTGACACTGGAGCAGGCCCGGGATGGACATGTTCCCCAGGCAGTGGAAGGGGGAATTAAAATGGTTTGCGATCTGGAAGGTGTTGTCGTTTGTCATGAACAGAGCACAGATGCTCTACAAAGCGGTCTCCGAGTCTCTGCTTGGTCTCAGGATTGTGGAGGAGGCCACACCTGGACTAGTGGATGCAATTGACCACATTGGCAGATGTGCAGGTGAACCGCTGTCTAATGTGGAAGTTTTTTTGGGACTTGGGATGGAGTTGAAGGGGAGGTATAGGGGCAGATGTAGCACTTCCTGCGGTTGCAGAGAAAGGTTCTGGGGTGGTGGGGCTAGTGGGGGCAGTGGAGTGGACATGAGAGTCATAGAAAGAGATTTCCCTCTGGAAGGCAGATAAGGGTGGGGAGGGAAATATATCCTTGGTAGTGGGGTCAAATTGCAGGTGGCGGAAGTGATGGAGAATGATACTTCGAATCTGGAGGTTAATGGGGTGATACATGACGACAAGGGCAATTCTGTTCATGTTTGTGTTCTGGGGAGGGGGTGAAGACAGAGACGTGGGAAATGAAAGAGATGTGGCTGAGAGCATTTTCTGCTGCTGAAGGGGGAGTGGGAAATGTTGCAATCCTGGATATACAAGGACATCTAGGATGTTCAGGAGTGAAACGCCTCATCTTGGGAGCAGATGCAGTGGAGGCGGATGAATTGGAAATAGGGGAAATCCCAGTCTTGCAGGAAGATGGGTGAGAGGAGGTGTAGTCTAGGTAGCTGTGGGAGTCAGTGGTCTTGAAATAGATATCAGTTTCTACATAGTCTCCAGCGATAGAGGTCCAGGGAGGAGCGGAGAGGTATCAGATGGTCCAGGTGAATTTAAAGTTGGGGTGAAAGGTGTTTGTGAAGTTGATGAACTGTTCAAGCTCCTCCTCCACCACATCACTAGGGTAGGGAATCCCCCAAATGATACAAAGCTTTGGGATCCACAGTCATGTACTTTATCTCAATCTTTACAATGTGCATCGTCTACAAAACGTTGTGCAGCATCTTCCAAACTAGTGTTTGCACACCTCCTAGATGGACAAAGGTAGATAATGCATAACAGCATCATCTCTCTGCATTCCACTCCAAGCCACACACTATCCTGATGTGTAACTATATTGCTGTTCTTTCACTGTTGCAGGATCAAAGTTCTGAAACTCCATTCGGAGCAGCACTGCAGGTGTAGTTACACTAAGTGCTACATGGAGGCTCCACATCGCTTTGATATGGAGGAGAAGAGGGAATAAATTGAGTTGGATGATCAACCGTGATCATAATCAATGGCAGTGCACACTTGGATGTATTGTTCAACCTTCTCCTCCTCCTCCTCCTAATTTCTATGCTTCTAGTTTGTTTCTCAGGGGTAATAGCGATGGGAAATAAATGCTGGTCTAGTTAGTGATGACAACATCCTGTGAAAGAAAGAAAGCCGTGCGATCACTGCACATCATGTCTCAAATTACTCAGCCATGTGTTGCAAAATATTATTTCTTGTCATTATTTGCATTTGACTGCATCCATGCTAACAACGGCCTCAATCCCCCAAGGGAAATTGCACGTTGGATGCCTTACTTGCATTTTTAGAATGTTTTATCTTGTCCCAATATCTGAAAGTGCTTCAAACAGAATGAAATACATTTTAGATGTTTGTTAATTGATGTATTCCAGAAGACTGTATGCCAACAAAAAAGGGCTGAGAAGCTGTTAGAAGGAATATAATTGCATGATAAAAAACATTTGGAACTCTAATTGTAGATGCTGACACCATTGATTCATAGCTTCACACAGCACAGAAAAGGCCCTTTGGCCCATCATGTCTTCACCAACACAGCTGCCACTAAAAGTCTGCTAATCCCAATTTCCTACACTTGTCCCACATTCATGAATGCTATGATATTTGAAAATCTGATCCAAATTTTTTTTTTAAATGTTGTAAGGTTTCCAGTCACCACTACCTTCCCAGTCAAGGCATTTTATCACTCACTGAATGAAAATATATTTTTTCCCCCAAAACCCCTTTGAATGTTATGCCCCTTACCCTAATGGTATGCACTTCAGGGCAAACAGACCCTTCAGCCCAATAAGTCCACACCAAACCCCAGAGCATCTCAAACAGACCATCCGTCTATAATCCACCTAATCTACATGTCCCTGAACACTACAGGCAATTTAGCATGGCCAATCCCCCTAGCCTGTACATCTTTAGACTGTGGGAGGAAACCAGAGCACCCGAAGGAAACCCACGCAGACACATAGGGAGAATGTGCAAACTTCGCGCAGACAGTTGCCCAAGGGTGGAATCAAACCTGGGTCTCTGTCACTGTGAGGCTGCAGTGTTAACCACGGAGCCACCATGCTGTCCCGAAATTCCTTTTTGCTGTCTTTGTACATCACGCATTCTGATCAAATGGGGAACTGGCATTACACAGGCATCTACAAAATGAACCAGCTCGATGGCAGTCAGAAAATATGGACTATTGATTTCTGGATTTCCTTAGCTGAAATTAATTTAAAAAAAAACAAAAACACAGATTTAAAATGACCATAACACACTCCTGATCACGGGTTGTCCAAGTTATTACACTCAGGCGAGATAAACAGCGCCAGTCTGAATGAAAGTTAGTTTTATCCGAAGGCAGTGAAACTAGTTTAGCATAAAATAATCATTATTGTCCACTTCGATTTACACTTTTATTCAAATTTTCATTTATTGCAAATGGAACCTAAAAAAACTGAAAAAAATCATTTCTGCAGACAGAATACATGAAAACAAACCGATACTTAAGAAATAAAGTCAAAAACGTAATGGAATACTCAGCATCTATGCAGAGAAATGAAATTAACATTTCAAATCCCATAGGATTTTTCTTCATAACTTCAAAATAAGCTAAATATATCTTTGCAAATTTCAATGGTTGTTTCATGGTCCCTATTACGAAGGTGAACTTTCAATTCCAGATTTTATTAACTGAATTTAAAATTTAACCTGTGGTGGTTGGGTTTAAACTTGTGTCCCCACAGTTTCTGGGTCACCATGTCCGTGGTGTAACAATAATATCGCTTATTTCAAGGATATGCAAACTCTACAAGGAGCATTACAATAAGAGCTCTCTTACACCTCTGATCCTCTGTGACCTGCCCTTGAGGGAAGAAAAATGCCATCCTTATCTGGTCTGGCCTACATGTGACTTCAGACCCCACATTAGTGACTCTTAACTGCCCTCTGGGCAATTAGGGATGGGCAACAAATATTGCCTGGTCAGCAATGCCCTCATCTGTTAATGAATAAGAGGAAAACAAACTGCTCAGGTGCCTATTCAATGTTCCTTTGCACTTCTGAGCTGCTTGCAGGCATGACTTCCATTAAAGCTGAGCCTGACATTATCCACACTCCATGTACAAGCAGCATCACAAATGGCAACCATGGCTCAGTGGCAATGCATGTACCCCTGAACCAGGAGGTGGAGAGATCAAGTTCCCCTTCAGAGATTTCAGCACAAACTAAACTGACAGTGATGCAGAGGCTCTATGCTGTCATATTCTGAACCAGGCATTAAATCAAAACACTGACAGCTACACCTTCCTGATGCTATTTCAAAAAGCCAAGGTGCTCTCTTTGGTATCTTAGATAAGAATTGTTTCCTCAACAAACATCACTAAAATCAGATGATCTTTCTGTATCATGCAATTTTTGTGCCAAGCTGTTTGGGTTTGAGGCAAGCTAGTGAAGAATGTAAAGTCAAGAACTGTGTTCTGGCATCAACTTCAACGTCACACTATTTCCAATACAGTTTTACTAAATACTGGTCTACATATTAGTTGGACATAGACTCTGAGCATGGGAGCTTGAGACAAACAGGCAGAAGTGGGCCATTCAACCCATCATGCCTGCTCCACCATTCAATGAAGTCAGGGCTTATCTGATAATCCACAATTCCATTTTCCTGAGTTTTCCCTAGCAGCCTTGATTTCCTCATTTTAAAAAATCTGTCCACGTCAATAAAGTGTGAATCTGGATGAACACAGCAGGCCAAGCAGCATCTCAGGAGCACAAAAGCTGACGTTTCAGGCCTAGACCCTTCATCAGAGAGGGGGAATAGGGAGAGGGAACTGGAATAAATAGGGAGAGAGGGGGAACTGGAATAAATAGGGAGAGAGGGGGAGGTGGAATAAATAGGGAGAGAGGGGGAGGTGGAATAAATAGGGAGAGAGGGGGAGGTGGACCGAAGATGGAGAGTAAAGAAGATAGGTGGAGAGGAGAGTATAGGTGGGGAGGTGGGGAGGTGGGGAGGGGATAGGTCAGTCCAGGGAAGACTGACAGGTCAAGGAGTGGGATGAGGTTAGTAGGTAGGAGCGGCTTGGGGTGGGAGGAAGGGATGGGTGAGAGGAAGAACAGGTTAGGGAGGCAGAGACAGGCTGGACTGGTTTTGGGATGCAGTGGGTGGAGGGGAAGAGCTGGGCTGGTTTTGAGATGTGGTGGGTGGAGGGGAGATTTTGAAGCTGGTGAAGTCCACATTGATACCAATGGGCTGCAGGGTTCCCAAGCAGAATATGAGTTGCTGTTCCTGCAACCTTCAGGTGGCATCATTGTGGCACTGCAGGAGGCCCATGATGGACATGTCATCTGAAGAATGGGAGGGGGAGTGGAAATGTTTTGCGACTGGGAGGTGCAGTTGTTTATTGCGAACCGAGCAGAGGTGTTCTGCAAAGCGGTGCCCAAGCCTCCGCTTGGTTTCCCCAACGTAGAGGAAGCCACACCGGGTACAATGGATGCAGTATACCACATTGACGGAGGCTTGGGGACCGCTTTGCAGAACAACTCCACTCAGTTCGCAATAAACAACTGCAACTCCCAGTCACAAACTATTTTCACTCCCACTCCCATTCTTTAGATGACATGTCCATCATGGGCCTCCTGCAGTGCCACAATGATGCCACTCAAAGGTTGCAGGAACAGCAACTCATTCCACTTGGGAGCCCTGCAGCCCAATGGTATCAATGTGGACTTCACCAGCTTCAAAAATCTCTCCTTCCCCCACCGCATCCCAAAACCAGCCCAGTTCATCCCCTCCCTCCACTGCACTACACAACCAGCCCAGCTCTCCCCCTCCAGCCACTGCATCCCAAAACCAGTCCAGCCTGTCTCTGCCTCCCTAACCTGTTCTTCCTCTCACCCATTCCTTCCTCCCACCTCAAGCCACTCCCACCTACTAACCTCATCCCACCTCCTTGACCTGTCCGTCTTCCCTGGACTGACCTATCCCCTCCCCACCTATCTTTTCTCTCCATCTTCAGTCTACCTCCCCTTCTCTCCCTATTTATTCCAGAACCCTCACCCCATCCCTCTCTCTGATGAAGGGCCTAGGCCCAAAACATCAGCTTTTGTGCTCCTGAGATGCTGCTTGGCCTGCTGTGTTCATCCAACCTCACACTTTATTATCTTGGATTCTCCAGCATCTGCAGTTCCCATTATCTCTGTCCATGTCAGCCTGGTTTATGCTTCGTATTCCAGTCCGTGGTAATAAATTCCAGAAATTCTCTGCTTTCTAGAAGATATTCCTTCTCATTTTTGTCATAAACAAACAACCCCTTATCCTGAGTTTGTGCCCTCTGATCCTCTCTCCCACAAGAGTAAACAACCTATCAAGAACCTTGAATGCTTCAATAAAGTATCCACTCATTCTCCTGTTCACTAATGAGCACAAGCCCAAACAACTCAACCTCTCCTCTTAAGCAAGTCCTCAAGCCATGGGACTAGCCTAGTGAAACTGCTCTAGCATACAGGACTGTATCCCATCACACAGTCAGCAGAAAATCAGCTCCCCAAACCAACAGGATGCTAAATCCCCTGGTTATATTGGTTGGCCAGGGCTTTCCTGATTGGCCCAGGTTAACAACCCCAATCAAGGACCTCACAATGAACAAGATCCACTTGTTTCCTATCAGCACAGCCTCTAATATCTGTATTTCTTTCTTTAGATAAGGATCCAAAACTGTTCACAGTATTCTAGTTGTGGTCTGACAAGTGCTTTGTATAGTTTTAGAAAAAAACTCCACACCGTCAATAGAGATAATGGGAACTGCAGATGCTGGAGAATCCGAGATGAGAAAGTGTGGAGCTGGATGAACACAGCAGGTCAAGCAGCATCTTTGTGCTCCCAGGATGCTGCTTGGCCTGCTGTGTTCATCCAGCTCCACACTTTGTTATCTCTCCACACTGTCAATATTCTACTTGTCTTACCTGCTTTCTATTGAATTTGGCCTCTGATCTCATTGGTTAACTTGATAGTGGCTAATCAATCTTCTTTTCATAGAATCCTTAAAGTGAGGAAGCAGGCCATTCAGCCCATTGAGTCCACACCTACCCTTCAAAGAGCATCCCACCCAAACCCACCTCTCTACACTATCTCGGTAATTGTGCATTTTCAATGGCTAATCCACCTAGTTTGCGCATCACTGGACACTATGGGCAATTTAGCATGGCCAATCCAACTAACCTGTATATCTTTGGACTGTGCCGGAGCACACAGACGAAGTCCACACAGACAACATGCAAGTTCCACACAGACAGTCTCCTGAGGATGGAATCAAACCTGGGTCGCGAGCGCTATGAGGGCGCAGTGCTAACCTCTGAGCCACAGAGCTGCCCTTTTGTATCCATGACCCTTTCATTCTAAAATGTCCAGTGTAGTCTGTTCTATTCTCTAACTCCACCCACACAGTGCTTTTCTTATTCAGTGAAGTGCAACTCCATGACATCATCTCAGGCTTGATCCAGGATGATGAAAACTTTACACCACAAATCTGATCATGATCACAATGCTGCATTGTTACAGAATCTTGGCGTATAGATGTTGACTGTTGCATGACTGTAATGACTGCCTTTGAAAAAGTGCTTCATTTAACTATTTGATCACTTTGATGTTGTGAAAGGCACTAGATAAATTTTAGCTTTTGCTATTTTCTATGGGTCTTTTCAGCAAGTGCAAATTGTCAGTTGAATTGCTTGAGAGGATCTTGCCCTTAAAGAATTGGAAGCTCAGTGCATTCTTGCTGCTGGAGTGAGGAAGGCAGGGAGTCTGAAGGATGGGGGTCTTCGAATTTTTACAATGTATGGGTTGTACACATGAAGCTCTTTCAAAATACACTCCATTATTTGCGATAGCAGTCTGCAACCTCAATTAGATAGACCTGTGGATATTCCATTGTGAAGGGTACCAAGGGAGAGAAAAAAGAAAACAATTTAAAAATACACTTGCAGAAAAAGGGTCAAACCAAATCCCTGCAGGGAACACTAAGTTCCATGTCTTGAGAATAAGGTTATCAAATCTGTGGCAATGCTGTCATCCTTAAAATAATGAACACATTTGGAACAGACAAACAGCAAGGATCTCACTGAAGGCACTGAGCTCCTGCAATCTACTTCCTAAACTTCACCATTTTCATTTTGGTAACAAAATCCCCAGTGGCTTTGTGATGATTGCTGACTTTAATAGTCTTCAGCAGCTTTACATTTTGAGGGATGTCTGTGAGCATTTACCTCGTCACTGAAAAATAACTCCTGTCTCATATTCTAACATTCTTTCAAGGGTGCCAGCACTGGGTTAGTGGGTAGAACACTTGTTTTTCATTCAGAAGGCTTGTTATTCTCAAACCCAATCCCGATACAAGAAGACCAGCCTTGTCCTGGGGAGATACTGTCATTGGGATGTCATTGTAACGCTGAGGGTCTCTCAAGGATCCCATTACAATACCTTGGAGATGAGCTGAGGTTTCTTCTCAAGCCCTCACCAATATGTTTGTTTTCTTATTCATTTAGGGGACAAGGCAGCATTTATTACACCCCCTCGGTTGCTCAGAGGACAGTAAAGAGTCAACCACATTGCTGTGGGTCTGGAGTTCCGTGCAGGCCAGACCAGCTAAGGATGTCAATTTCATTTCCCTCCCTAAAGGGCATTAATGATGGGCACACAGTCAGCATTAAACTCTTAATTCCAGGTTTTTTATTGACTTCAAATTCCACCACCTGCCGTGGCAGGATTTAAATCTGAGACATTTCCGTGGTTTCTGGATTCATAGTCCAGCGAAAAAACCGCCAATGATTCTAAGACTGTTCAGCCATTTATCACCTTGTTGATTCAAGCTAGCTATGCTCAAATTGGATCCCGAGTTTACAACACCTCAAAAGTACTTTAGGGTTGGAAAACACTTTGGGCGCTCCTTAGACAAAACGGTCAGATGTGAATTTAGGCTATTTCTTTCCCACTCTTGTAGCGTCACTAATGGGGGCTGTCAGCTGTCGGGCTGGCTTCCAATACAGAGCCAGCAGCAAGGGTTCAATTCCAGCACCAGCTGAGGTTACTGCGAAGGACTCTCCTTCTCAACCTGTCCCCTTGCCTGAGATATGGTGACCCTCAGCTTAAACCACCACCACTTACCTCTCCTTGATGAGGGAGTAGGACTGTGGGGGCTCTTCTTTTCATGAAACCGGCTCTCTCATCCTTCTATGATTGATCTACAATATCTTCTTCCCTCTTTCTGCCTCATCAGCTCTGCCATTTGTTTCAGGACCTTTTTATTGATTTACTCATGGCATATAGCTAGTCCAACATTTTATCAGTGTAAGGAAGAGATGACATTTTAGGTCAGACAATGCATGTTGGATGTCAGGCCTTGTTTGAGTCTGTTTGTGTTCTGGTTTGGTGTCAGACTGTTTTACTTCTAAAGTAGGAATTGATAAAACGCCATATTGACTGACTGTCACTGCACGCTTTTTGAACAAAATAGAATGTATCTGCTGATACAAATTCACCCCACAGATTAATATGTGTGTGTGTGTGTGTGTGTGTGTGTGTGTGTGTGTGTGTGTGTGTGTGTGAGAGAGAGTGAGAGTGTGTGTGTGTGTGTGTGTGAGAGTGAGAGTGTGTGTGTGTGTGTGTGTGTGTGTGAGAGAGAGTGAGTGTGTGTGTGTGTGTGTGTGTGTGTGTGTGTGTGTGAGAGAGAGAGTGAGAGAGTGTGTGTGTGTGTGCGTGTGAGAGTGTGTGTGTGTGAGTGAGAGTGTGTTTGTGTGTGTGTGTATGTGTGTGTGTGTGTGAGTGAGAGTGTGTGTGTGTGTGTGTGTGTGTTTGTGTGTGTGTGTGTGTGTGAGAGAGAGACATGAATTTTCTAACTGATTAAAGATTTAGCAGCATCTTAGGATTGTTTACAACATCCTCATCCTCATCAGTGGGTGAGACCCTTTGATTACTGCTAAATTCTGTGCCTGATACTATCTCTCTCACTAACACTTGAAGAAAGACTGAGGCTCTGAAAACTTGTGTTTTCAAATGAACCTGCTGGACTATAACCTGGTGTTGTGGGATTTCTGACCTTGTCCACCCGAGTCCAACACTGGCACCTCCACACCAAGGCTAGGGATAGTTACAGTGTCGCCTCTTCTTTATCCAGATACATGATGGATCAGACAATGGGTTTTCTGAAGACATGGGCCCACTAGTTCAATCAGCCAAAGGAGGTTATGCTCTGTACAACTGTAGCAGACAAAGAGAGAACATGATAGACTCAGAGAATCTCAATGAGAGGCAGTTGTCTTGTGAGTAGGATTAGGAGGACATGAAGCAGGAGGGACATCATGCTCTGTGTAACAGAATGCTACATCATCAAGCACAACAAACCAGACAGGACTTAATTGATCAGAGATAATGGGAACTGCAGATGCTGGAGATTCCAAGATAATAAAATGTGAGGCTGGATGAACACAGCAGGCCAAGCAGCATCTCAGGAGCACAAAAGCTGACATTTCGGGCCTAGACCCTTCATCAGAGAGAGGGATGGGGGGAGGGAACTGGAATAAATAGGGAGAGAGGGGGAGGCGGACCGAAGATGGAGAGCAAAGAAGATAGGTGGAGAGGGTGTAGGTGGGGAGGTAGGGAGGGGATAGGTCAGTCCAGGGAAGACGGACAGGTCAAGGAGGTGGGATGAGGTTAGTAGGTAGCTGGGGGTGCGGCTGGGGGTGGGAGGAAGGGATGGGTGAGAGGAAGAACCGGTTAGGGAGGCAGAGACAGGTTGGACTGGTTTTGGGATGCAGTGGGTGGGGGGGAAGAGCTGGGCTGGTTGTGTGGTGCAGTGGGGGGAGGGGATGAACTGGGCTGGTTTAGGGATGCAGTGGGGGAAGGGGAGATTTTGAAACTGGTGAAGTCCACATTGATACCATATGGCTGCAGGGTTCCCAGGCGGAATATGAGTTGCTGTTCCTGCAACCTTCGGGTGGCATCATTGTGGCAGTGCAGGAGGCCCATGATGGACATGTCATCAAGAGAATGGGAGGGGGAGTGGAAATGGTTTGCGACTGGGAGGTGCAGTTGTTTGTTGCGAACTGAGCGGAGGTGTTCTGCAAAGCGGTCCCCAAGCCTCCGCTTGGTTTCCCCAATGTAGAGAAAGACATTTTTCCATCCCCACCCCTGTCTGCTTTCCGGAGAGACCACTCTCTCCGTGACTCCCTTGTTCGCTCCACACTGCCCTCCAACCCCACCACACCCGGCACCTTCCCCTGCAACCGCAGGAAATGCTACACTTGTCCCCACACCTCCTCCCTCACCCCCATCCCAGGCCCCAAGATGACATTCCACATTAAGCAGAGGTTCACCTGCACATCTGCCAATGTGGTATACTGCATCCACTGTACCCGGTGCGGCTTTCTCTACATTGGGGAAACCAAGCGGAGGCTTGGGGACCGCTTTGCAGAACACCTCCGCTCAGTTCGCAACAAACAACTGCACCTCCCAGTCGCAAACCATTTCCACTCCCCCTCCCATTCTCTTGATGACATGTCCATCATGGGCCTCCTGCACTGCCACAATGATGCCACCCGAAGGTTGCAGGAACAGCAACTCATATTCCGCCTGGGAACCCTGCAGCCATATGGTATCAATGTGGACTTCACCAGTTTCAAAATCTCCCCTTCCCCCACTGCATCCCTAAACCAGCCCAGTTCATCCCCTCCCCCCACTGCACCACACAACCAGCCCAGCTCTTCCCCCCCACCCACTGCATCCCAAAACCAGTCCAACCTGTCTCTGCCTCCCTAACCGGTTCTTCCTCTCACCCATCCCTTCCTCCCACCCCCAGCCGCACCCCCAGCTACCTACTAACCTCATCCCACCTCCTTGACCTGTCCGTCTTCCCTGGACTGACCTATCCCCTCCCTACCTCCCCACCTACACCCTCTCCACCTATCTTCTTTGCTCTCCATCTTCGGTCCGCCTCCCCCTCTCTCCCTATTTATTCCAGTTCCCTCCCCCCATCCCCCTCTCTGATGAAGGGTCTAGGCCCGAAACGTCAGCTTTTGTGCTCCTGAGATGCTGCTTGGCCTGCTGTGTTCATCCAGCCTCACATTTTATTATCTAGGACTTAATTGATGCTCACTTCCAGTGGATGAGAACTGGCTAGAGGAATCACTCATTGGCTGTGGGCTTGTTGATGCTTGAAAGACAAGCAGTCCCTGCATGATCCCAGAAGCAAATGCAGCTGCTGACTGTTTGTGTTTTTGCTCACTTCTGCTGTGGTTGAATAAAAGTGAACATTTTCAATGGTTTGAAGGCTTTCCAACATAAAACAGTCCCACTTTGAGCATGAAGAAAATGCTGCTTTACTCTGAGCACTGGGAAAAGACTCCCTCTGACAGAGTTGGTAGATGGGATGACACGGAGGACTGGAAAGCTGTGTCAGTTGGCTCTTAAATGGCAATCGATGTAAGAACGTTCACTTGAATGTGCAGCAAAGTGACAGCCATGCTGCCTATGTGTCCTGTGAAGTGCTCATTTTTCATTGCCCTCCTACTGTATGCAGGGTAATGAGCAACTCTGGACTGACAGAGCTTGGCTGAGTCCATGGCTGGGCATTAAAAGTGATGCCACACTAAAGACTACTGGGAAGTTCTGGCACTACCTCTCTGCCTATAGTGAGTGAGAGAATGCAACAGATGGGGTGTTATAGATGACAGGCAGTGAGTTTGGTAAGATAGCGTGTGAAATTTAATACAGCTTCACAGAAACTCTCCCTGGGAAGCTCACTAAAATTGACACTTAGCTGATTTCTGGTAAAATTCAGCTCACTGTCCACCTCTTGTTCATCATAGGTTTCCCCAGGCACGAATCATAGAATCCGTACACTGTGGAAGCAGGCTATTCAGCCCATCAAAATACACTGACAATCCGAACAGCATCACAACCAGCCCCAACCCCCATTCTATAACCCTGTATTTCCCACGGCTAATCCATCCAGCTTACACATCCCTGGACACCATGGGAAAATTAACGGGGCCAATGCACCTAACCTGCACATCTTCAGACTGTGGGAGGAAACCAGATAACTCAGAGAGTGCCCATGCAGACAAGGGAGAATGCACAAACTCCACACAGACAGTTGCTCTGGGCTGGAATTGAACCATGGAATAGTGTAGGTTAGATGGGCTTCAGATCGGTATGACAGGTCGGCACAACATCAAGGGCCGAAGGGCCTGAACTGTGCTGTAATGTTCTATGTATGTTCTATGTTCTGGGTCCTTGCCACTGTGAAGTGGCAATGTTGAACACTGAGCCACTGAGCCACCCTAATGACCTAGCAGCAGCCTGATGGTCTCCTTCTGTGTCATAACAGTTCTGTCATTCTCTGAACATCAGTTAACTGTTATCAAGACTCTGGGAAGACAGGAATGGAAGAGCTGTATTGTGGAGTTGAAATCAGCACTCTGTACATTAGTAAGCAAGTAAAGGATCTACAAGCCCTACTGAGAGTCAGACATCAGTTACAGTTAGATAAGGAAGAGATAGAAATGCAGCAGACTGAGGGGTACAAACAATCTAGCTAAGTGCAGCAGCCTCAAGTGTGCCGGACTGACACCCAATGTCCAGAGGCTCCATCTTAAGCAGAGATCATGAGGTGAGAGTAGTGCAGATATTGCTGGTATACTGCTTGGGGCTTGGATGGGACAGAGTTTGTAAGGACCATCCAGGAGGACTTCTTGAAACAGTATGTAGATATTCCAAATAGGAAAGGGGCCGTACCAGACCTCATATTAGGGGTTGAAGCTGGCTAGGTGCTTGGCATCTTAGTAGAGGAGCAGCTCAGGAACAGTGATCACAATTCAGTAATCTTTAAGGTACTGATGGAGAAAGATAGGTGTTGTTGTCAGGTGAAGGTGGTAAATTTGGGGAAGGTTAATTACAACAATATTATGTGTGAACTGAAGGATGTAGATTCGAGGCAGATGTTTGAGGGCAAATTAACAGTTAGTGTATGGGGAGCTTTCAGCTATAAGTTGCTGGGAACTCAGGACTGGCACATTCCTGTAAGGATGGAGGATAAGTATGGCAAGTTCAGGGAACCTTGGATAACAAGAGATATTGTGAGCCTAATCACAAAGAAAAAGAAAGCATTTATCAAGGCTAGGAAGCTGAGAACACATGAAGCAAGCATGGAATATAAGGACCGTCGAAAGAAAGAAGTCGGAAGGGCTAAAAGGGGTCATGAAAAGTCATTGGCCAACAGGATTAATGAAATCCCAAGGCTTTTGACAAATATATAAAGAGTAAGAGGGTAGCCAGGCAGAGGGTTGGCCCACTCAAGGGCAGGGGAGGGAATGTAATGTGTGGAGCCAGAGGAAATGGACGAGGTATTAAAATGAATGCTTTGCAACAGTATTCACCACAGAGAAGGACTTAGTGGATGATGAATCTGGAGAAGGGTGTGTAGATGGTTTGGGTCATGTTAAGATCAAAAGGGGCGAGGTATTGGGGGTCTTGAAAACATTAAGGTAGACAACTTCCCAGGGCCTGTTGGGATATACCTCAGAATAGTGAGAGAGGCAAGGGAGGAAATTGCTGGGTCCTTGAGGGAAATCTTTGTATCCTCACTGGCTACAGGAGAGGTCCCAGAGGATTGGACAATAGCCAGTATTGTTCCCTTGTTTAAGAAAGGTAGCAAGGATAATCCAGCTAATTATAGGTCAGTGAGCCTTACATCAATGGCAGGGAAATTAATGGAAATGATTCTTTGAGACAGGATTTACTCCCACTTGGAAATCAGTGGGCATATTCACGAGAGGCAACATGCTTTTGTGAAGGCGAGGTCATGTCTCACGAAGTTGGTTGAGTTTTTTTGAGGAAGTGACAAAGATGTTCGATGAGGGTAGGGCAGTGGATGCTGTCTACATGGGCTTCAGTAAGGCCTTTGACCAAGTCCCTCGTGGCAGGCTGATACAGAAGGTAAAGTTGCACGGGATAGGAGGTGAGCTGGCAAAATAGATAAAAAAACTGCCTCGGCCATAGAATAAAGAGGGTAGCATTGGAAGGGTGCATTTCTGAATGGAGAGCTGTAACTAATGGCATTTCTCAGGGATCAGTGTTGGGACATTTGTTATTTGTAATATATATAAGCGATTTGGAGAAAAATGTAACTGGCCTGATTAGTAAATTTGCCAATGTCACAAAGGTTGGTGGAATTGCAGAAAGCGATGAGGACCATCAAAGGGTACAGCTAGATCCAGATCAGTTGGTGCCTTGGGCAGAGAGACGACAGATGGAGTTTAATCCTGAAAAATGTGAGGTTATGCATTTTGAAAGGTCTAACCCAGATGAAAAAGATTCAATAAATGGCAGAACCTTTAAGAGTACTGATAGGCAGAGGGACCTGGGTGTACAGGTACACAGGTCCCTGAAAGTGGCAACGCAGGTGGAAAAGGTAGTCAACAAGGCACATGGAATCCCTGCCTTCATCGGCTGGGGCATTGAGTTTAAAAATTGGCAGGTAATGTTGCAAATTTATAGAAACTTAATTAGACCACATTTGGAACATTGCATTCAATTCTGGCAGCCATACTGCCAGAGGGATGTGGTGGCTTTGGAGAGGGTACAGAAAAGATTTACCAGGATGTTGCCTGGTATGGAGGGCATTTACAATGAGGAGTGGTTGGAAAAACTCAGATTGTTCTCACTGGAATGATGGAGATTGAGGGGGGACCTGATAGAAGTCTATAAGTTTATGAAAGGCATGGACAGTCAGAAGCTTTTACCCAGGGTGGAAGAGTCGGTTACCAGGGGCATGGGTTTAAGGTGTGAGGGGCAAGGTTTAAAGGTGATGTATGAGGCAAGGTTTTTACACTGAGGGTGGTGGGTACTCGCTGCTGGGAGACATAGTGGAAGCAGATACTATAGTGACTTTTAAAGGGTGTCTTGACAAATATATGAATAGAACAGGAATAGAGGGATGTGGTCCCCGGAAGCATGGGTAGTTTTAGTTGTGATGGGCAGCATGGCAGTGCAGGCGCAGGTCTGCTGAACAGTGTACTTAAATGTTGTAAGAGTGTGAAGTTAAAAGCTGCACCGAATAGAGCTGTATGATTAGAACAGAGAAAGACAAAGTCAGAGTTGAATTACAGAAAATCTGCAGCAGAGAAACAGGCCATTCAGCCCACTTGGTCTACGCTGGTGTTTAAGCCCCATGCCATTCCATAGAACTTAGAACAGTACAGCATAGTACTGGGCCTTTGGCCCATGATGTTGTGCCGAGCTTTTACCCTAATCCTAAGGTCTACCTCACCTCCACCCCGATCTCATACTATCATCCATATGTCTATCTAATAGCCACTTAAATGCCCCAATGAGGCCGGCTCCACGACCCTCTCCGGCAATGCATTCCACGTCCCGACGACTCTCTGAGTGAAGAACCTCATACTTTTTTCCACAAGCAGTTTGCTACAGTTCAATTAAATTAATCTTTGCTATTTGCCTCATCTACTCCATTTTGTAATGAATTTCACACTTGGCATGAAATCACAACATTACAGCAGAAATAAAGGCCTTTGTTTCCAGATCATTCATGCCAGTACTTATGCCAACAAGAGTTGTTGGCTTCCTTCTCTTAAGTGGTCTTGGTTGAGGAATAAATATGGGCCAGGGCAGTGTTAACACATCCCCTGCTCTACTTTGAAATTGTGGTAAGGTGTGTGTGTGTGTGTGTGTGTGTGTGTGTGTGTGTGTGTGTGTGTGTGTGTGTGTGTGTGTGTGTGTGTGTGAGAAAAGCCTTCTGTTATCTAATGACAATAATATGGTGATGTATATTAAATATATGTAAACAGTGACATCTACAAAATGTGCGACAGGCTCTGAACAAAGGATAGAATAGGGTATACTAAAGGGAGATTGTCCTAAAATGTTTTGTACCTCTCAAAGTCCGATAGCATCCATTTAAAAGTTAAGCGAAACCATGACAGGTCATAAAACGCAAGCAGAGACAAGAGCAGATCTCTTCCTCCAATGGACAGTAATGAATTCAGAAACATAAACCTCTCTTCAACCAGTAGAGAAATGGCCAATACTTTCTCAGTGTAAGCTGAAGCCACCACAGTCTTAACAGTCTTAATCTCACCATTAGAGAGAGATGACTGGTGGTGGTTTAGCCAGAGGGTTACACACATTCAGTGAGGGGGGAAGGCAACTTCATGATAACCTCTATCAGCGCAGGGATTGTTGGCATCACTGACTGTCAAGAATAGGTGTCAGCTAATTGAGCTAACTGCTTCTGGTTTCTGGTTAATCATGATTCTCACAACTCGCGAGGTAATGAAGTTTCACTTGAATTCCTGAAACAAACAAAAATAATGCTGGAGAAACTCAACAGGTTTGGTAGCAGCCATGGAAGAAGGAACAGAATTAACATTTCGAACCCAGTGACCCTTGCTCAGAACTGAAGAATTCAGTTGAATACTTTACTGGATTTATAAGTGGCTATCAATGCTTTCCAGACTTGGACTGATCCACAGTGGAAACATCATTTCTGCCTCTACCCTAACAAAGCCCTTTGGAATTTTAAAAAGGTTCTGTTATGTCACACTCAGACTTCTATTTCCTGAAGAAAAGAGCCTCAATCTTTTTATTTTTCCAATATTGCATCCTTTCAATTCTAATCATAGAGTTACACAGAAGACTTTGTGAGAGGTCCACAAAACTGTTTTCTTTAAGGACATGCCTTTTTGGTATAGCCTGCTCCATCCTTAGCACAGATGGGGCGAGGGGCGTGGAGGATTGGGAGGTTTGATGCATCTCCAAACTCTTTCGAGTCCCAGAAACTGAAATAAAAACAAAGCTATCGATCGTTCATCTTAGATGCCTGTTTTTATGTGTCTTAAACCATTAACACACATGTCAAACTTTAGCCGAGAAATTGAATGCAATGCTGCTCTAGATATCACTAAATCTTGCTCAAGTGGTCCTGTTGTGATTTTTAAATAATAAATGCAGTGTTAAGAAGCTGTCTTTTCCTCATTCTTTTCATCATATTTACTGCATCTTCCTGAAAGTGAAGACGTTAAACATTGTGGGCTTCATCTTTACAAGCTAACAGAATTCTCAGTGCTATTCCTGCTCTGTATTCATTTGTGAATGGCAGTATCTTATAGTACAGACTTAGGCCATTTGGCCAATCATGCCAGTGCTGGTTCTTTGCAGAACTTGCTGAACCGTCCGACTTCTCTGTACTCAGCACATAGCCCTGCAAATTTTAAACTTCCAGTATTTCCAGTATCTAGTTGCCTTCCAAAGGTATTATCCAATCTCCTTCTGTTACTCCTACAGGCAATGCATTTCAGATGGTCATCAAATAATGTATCTTCAGCTCCCCCTGTTTCTTTTAACAATTCCCTTAAAGTTGTGTCCTCTGGCATTCAGCAGGAAGGTCAATAGCTAGGGACCATAGATTTAAAATACTTGGTAGAGAAGCTTGAGAAGAATTGAACAGAAGATCTTTTGCGCAGTGCAACTGGAGATTTAGAGAGTCCTGCCTTAAGGGGTGATAGAGGGAGATAAAAGTATCGTCACTATAGTCTTACCAGATCATAGGATTGCCCTCCCAATAGAGAGAGGTATGTAGTGGTGGTTTAACCTGATGGTTACCATACCTCAGACATCGAGAAACGTTGAGGAGCATCTTCATGGTAAACCTGGCCAGTGTAGGAATCAAACCCAGACTATTGGTATCACTCTACATTGCAAACTAACTGCCCAGCCAACTGAGCTAACTTACCTCCAAATAAAAGCTCTAATCAATTTAAAAAAAAATACTTGGGTGAGCACTTGACAAATGAAGCATGACAGACCAAAAGTTAAAAAAAAACAAGATTAGTAGATCTTTGCTTGGCCCGCATACTAGCCAAAACCTATCCTCGGTGCCTTAATTTTCTATGTTTCATTGTTACTCACCATCTTGTCAATTAATATAGCTGTTCCCTATTGATTCCACAAAACCATTCTCCATTTTAATCACTTACATTAACTATCCTTTTGATCTTCCTCACCATCCAGTCCACCTTCTGCAATCTCTCCACGTGTTCAAAGTTCCTCACCCCTGCTGCTATTCTGGGAAATATCACCTGCACTCTTGCTATGACCCTAGTGTTGAAGCAGGTCTTAACCCTGAACCACAGCACTTCACATATGCGGAAGTGATCTTGGAGTTATGGGATAGGAATCAGAAATTCGCCCAATCTTCCTTCAGCATCACACAAAACATTTCAGTGATTCCTGAAGGAAGGTGGGTCCAGAAAGGCAACAATCAAATTACCTCCCTAAAGCTCAGTTGCCATGGTTATTGCCTGCAGAGAACTGGACAAAGTAAGGGGGGGCTGCTGGAGTCCACAAGTGCCCTTTCAACTGAAAGCGAATAAACTAGACAGGAGAAAATAATGCTCTAAAGAAATCCTCAGGAGTTTCCTCAGGCAGGAATACATTTCACTCAATCAGTTAGTACTAAATGTCCTTCTGAATCTTTGTGTATTTATTGTTAAAATAAATATCTACCAGCTATCTCTAAATCACATTCCAATGGGAATTTAAACCATAGAATTTTTTTTTCCCGGTAACAGCAAGTGCCTATTATCGCTTCTTTTTAGTTCAGGTAAATACAGAATATTCTGGCACTTTGTCATCATTTTCTTGTCCAAACTGTCAAGTTTTTGAGTTTTTACAATCTGCATGAATTCTTTGGAGAGTTGAAAGGTTATACCTCAAGGCAGTACATTCATTACGTTATTTCTGTGTGCCAAGCTCAGACTTCAAGGCAAAAAGTTTACATTCTGATAAAGAATACAAAACTCGAGAGATTGTGTGCTTGTGTGCTTGACTGCCAAAGTGTTGGACCAACTCCAAAGGTAGCACTTCTTCCACTTATCTCCACCATAGCAATATAGAATGTTGGCTTTGACAGTTGTTTAGACTGTGATCTGCTTTACTGGCCTGAAAGCACTTACAGCAGCGATTGAAATCACTTAACTTTATAAATGCAATTCATTTAAAACACCTTTTTTCATAAAAACACAAAAGATGCACACACCCCCATTTACAGCTGTCTTACTTCCAACTTAGCCAGATTACTCGGTGTCCATGGTCAACAAAGAAAATTATAATTCATTAACAACTCCATGTGTTCGTCAGTCATATTTTCATCAGTTTCTGTACCTGCATTGCATACATAATCTTTAAATCATGCCAGTCCATACTTCTAATGGCTGCTTATTTCCAGGGTGATGTTCCTTCTGTGACAATGTTGGGAGTGGCACAATGACTCAGTGGTTAGCACTACTAACTCAACAGCTCCAAGGGTCCAGGTTCAATTCCCCCTCAGGCAACTGTCTAAGTAGAGTTTGCATGTTCTTCCCATGTCTGTGTAGATTTCCTCCAATCTCATCCCCCAGTCCAAAGATGTACAGATTAGGTGGATTGACCATGCTTAAATTGCTTGATATGTGATTTCAGTAATTAGTCTGGGTGGGATGCTCTGAGGGGCAGTGTGGACTTGTTAGTCCAAAGGACCTGTTCTCATACTATAGGGATTCCATGGAATGTCATCCTAAGTGCTATTCATTAGCTGATTCATTAACAACATTCATATTGGAATTAGAGGGCATTGCCTCAAAATAAACAGGAACATATTTTTTGGACTGAGTTGAGGAGGAATTTCTTCACCCACAAGGTAGTGAATTTGTGGAATTTCCTATCCAATGAAGTAGCTGAGGCTATCTCATTGAATGATTTTAAGTCAAAGGTAGATTTTTGAACAGTGAAGGAATGAAGGATTATGGTGAGCGGGCAGGTAAGTGGTGCTGAGTCCTTGAAAAGATCAGTCATGATCTTATTGAATGACAGAGCAGGCTTGAGGGGCCAGATGGCTTCCTCCTGCTCCTATTTCTTATGTTTTCATTTTCTTATTTATGAATGGTGGACATCTGGGAAAGAGTTTCTGTATTTTGTGTAGGTGGTGAGGTCACATCTCCCTGATCATTCATCTGCAGTGAAAGAAGAACTTCTAGAGTTGGAGATATATATCAGCAGTCATGACTTGATGTTCAACTCATAATATGTCATTCACGCTCTTAACTGACATACCAAAAGCATGATTCAGGTCCCAAGTTGCCATACATGCTGACTTGTGTTGACAGCGTTGAAGGTTTACCCTCTGACTGGCTCTCCGATGCTCAGCTCGAGCAATAATTTAGCAGTTTTATCAAAGTTAAAGTTAGCTTTCTGTCATTTCATTTTGATTTTGTCACTTCCACCTGTTCCTAGTACTGGCTTCAGTATCATCACTGGAAGAGTCATCTCGGCACAGCCTAGCAGCATTCTTTGAACCAAACTGCTTTTCACACCTTCAATTAGACAGTGTCTCCATTGAAAGATCACCATGTGCAAGGTTATACTAGATTTGTTTGACATCCTTACAATCTTTTTGGCACTTCCCACGGCCCGCCTCATCCTTTCCATTTGGCTGGGAGGAGTGTGCAGATGATGTGAGGTGCTGAATTTTTCAATCACTTATAAAGTATCTGAATTCTTTTCTCAAAAACTAAGGACAGTTCATGCTCATTACGATGCCTGAAAAGACATAATGAATGAAGTGTGTTTTCAGGTATTCTATTATATCACTGATTCTCACTGTCACCATCTGGTCTAACACCCAGTAGATAGAATAAAAAAATTAATGTTGAGAAATCAATATGTTTATGCAAGTGTGGAAATGTCTATGCCAAGCTTCATTGTGGTATCTTGATGATGTTATAAGCAAAATCAGTAGTGTGACAGAATACTATCCACTTGTCTGAATGATATAGCTCCAATAACCCACAAAAAGGAGAGGGAGTGAGGTGGTACTGGAGATTATGACAGGTCTAAAAGTGGAGAAATCCCGAGGCTCAGAGGAATTGTATCCATGGGAAATGAGGGAGGAAATTACATAGACTAACTTAATTTTTTGAATGCCTTTATGGCCACAAGCAAGGTCCCAGAGGGCTGTGATTCCACAATGTGATTCCATTTTCAACAAGGATGGTTGAGATAGACCAGGGGATTGCAGACCAGTAGGTCCCACACCAGAGGTAGCTTGGAGAGGTTTCTGGAGGACAGACTTCATCTTACCTTCAAGATGCAAGTTTAGATCTGGAATAGTCAGAATAGCTTTGTCAGAGGGAGGTCATTCCTAATAAATTTGATTGACGTTTTCAAGGCAGTAGCGAGGTGTGTAGATGAGGGTAGTATGTATGGATTTCAGCACTGCCTTTGACAAGGTTCCAAATGGGAGACTGATAAAGAAGGGAAAGGCTCATGGGATCCAAGGTACCTTGGCAAGTTGGATCCAAAATTAGCCTGGTGGTAGGAAACAGAGAGTGCTGGTAAAAGTCTATTTGTATGACTGGGATCCATTGTCCAGTGGTATGCCACAAGAATCAGTGCTGGGTCCCTTATTGTTGGTGATATACACATACACACAAATGATATAGATGAAAATATGGGGCAGAATCAAGGAAGTTTGCCGATAATGCAAAGAATTGCCAGGTGAAGGACAGTGAGGAATGAGCTGTTTTAGATTAGATTCCCTACAGTGTGGAAACAAGCCCTTCAGCCCAACAAGTCCACACTGCCCCTTGGAGCATTCCACCCGGACTCATCCCCCTATAACCCACACACCCCTGAACACTACTGGCAATTTAGCATGGCCAATCCACCTAGCCAGTACATCTTTGGACTGTGGGAGGAAACCCAAGAAGACACGGGGAGAACGTCCAAACTCCACACAGACAGTGGCCCGAGGCTGGAATTGAGCCTGGGTCCCTGGTGCTCGAGGCTGCAGTGCTAACCACTGAGCCACCATGCCACTCTTGGGCTACAGCAGAATATAGACAGATTGGTCAGATGGGCAGATCAGTGTTAGATGGAATTTAACCCAGAAGAGTATGAGATGATGTGCTGTGGAAGAAGTAAAAAGCTAAGAGAGTGCTCAAAGAATAGCTGAACACTAGGAAGCTCAGAGAATCAGAGGGATTTTTGGTTGTTTGTTCACAGATCCCTGAAGGTGACCACGCAAGTTAATAGCGTAGTTAAGGAGGCATCAGGGACATTAGCTTTTGTAGTAATGGCACAGATTATAAGAGCTAAGAGGTTATGTTGGAGTTGTACAGAACTTTGTTCAGGCTGCATTTATCTTACCTTCCTCAGAGCAGCCTCAATATTATGATGTCAAATTGTGGAGCTGGATGAACACAGCAGGTCAAGCAGCATCTCAGGGGCACAAAAGCTGCCGTTTCAGGCCTAGACCCTTCATCGGAGAGTGGGATGGGGTGAGGGCTCTGGAATAAATAGAGACAGAGGGGGAGACGGACCAAAGATGGAGAGAAAACAAGATAGGTGGAGAGGAGAGTATAGGTGGGGAGGTAGGGAGGGGATAGGTCAGTCCAGGGAAGACGGACTGGTCAAGGAGGTGGGATGGGGTTAGTAGGTAGGAAATGGAGGTGCGGCTTGAGTTGGGAGGAAGGGATGGGTGAGAGGAAGAACAGGTTAGGGAGGCAGAGACAGGCTGGGCTGGTTTTGGGATGCAGTGGGGGGAGGGGACGAACTGGGCTGGTTTTGGGAAGCGGTGGGGGAAGGAGAGATTTTGAAGCTTTGCTTGAATGTGCTTAAGCATCTTTTTTCTCCTCTGTGTTCCCACTACTGCTCAGTGACCTATTAACCAGGTTTACCAATGTTGATTATCACTTGCAATTCTTTAGTTCAGTTAACAGGAAGAGCATTAGAAACAAAACTTGAGAACGAAAGAAGATTTGAACCGTGTATATTCTGACTTGAAGTGTTAATGCCTTGTGCTAATAAAACAATAGGGCTTCAGGAGATGATTGAAAGGGACAATTTACTGAACACAAATGGATGTTTCAATACAGGAGTGTAATTTATACACACACTCATGTCTAGAATACTGTTCACAACAGAATCAATGATACAGGATCAATGGGCCAAAGGGTCTACTCTACTGTACGAAATCTAGGATTCTATGAAACACACACACGAACGCACAAGTAAGAGACAGGAAAAAAGGAATTCTACATCAATGAATATTAAACCAAAAGTATAGATATCGATTGATGACGATATCAGCAGGCCTTGCTTTTAGCCTATGGCCTGGTGGCTTTTTTGGCTGGTGCAACCAAACTTTGTTCTATTCATGTATAAGCTGGGGACAACACTGAGCCAGGCAGCATTTATTGTCATCTTTAATTGCCCAGAGGGCAGTTATGAGTCAACCACATTGCTGTGGGTCTGAAGTCATAAGTAGGCCAGGCGAGGTAAGGGCGGCTGATTTTCTTCCCTAAAGGACGATCTATAACAGTTTCATGGTCATTATTAGACACTTAACTCAAGATTCTTATTGGATTCAAAGTTTATCATCTGCCATTTCAGTCCAGGTTCCAGGGCATAACCTGGTCTCTAGATTAATATTTTAATGAGAATATCACAAGACCATTGTATCCCCTGAGATTTACTTGGATGTTCAAAGCTGACTGTTTCAGAAATATTACAATTAAAGCTCTCCAAAATGCAGAGGAGCTGATCAGGGTCACAGGATAACAGAAATGTTACGATGCAGATGGAGGTAATTCCAGCCCATCATGTATACACAGGCTCTCCAGTCAAACATCATTAGATCATAGAATCCCTACAGTGTGGAATCGGGCCATTTGGCCCAACATGGCCACACCACCCCTCTGAAGAGCATCCCACCCAGACCCATTCTCCTACCCCTGATTTCCCCATATCTAACCCACCTAACCTAAACATCCCTGGACACTACTGGCAATTTAGCATGGCCACTCCACCCAGCCTGCACATCTCTGGACTGTGGAAGGGAACTGGAGCACCCGGAAGAAGCCCACACAGACACAGGGAGAATGTGCAAACTCCACACAGTCAGACAGCCAAGGATTGGAATAGAACGTGGGCCCCTGGCGCTGTGAGGCACCATGCCGCCCCCAGGTTAGATCCAGTCTCCTGATTTTTTACCATATACTTGTGCATTATTTCTATCCAAATAAACATTCAATGTTGCCAGGACTCTCTCAGTTGAGCCTTCCTTCACCACATTTCCAAACCCTGACTGTTCACTGTTGGGAAATGTCTTTTTCTTCACACCACATTTGATCTTTTTACAAATCACTGTTAATAAATGCTCTCAAATTTGTTCCTTTTATGAATGGGAATAGTTTCCCCACATCCACTCTCTCCAGCCCACTCTTGATTTTGAAAACATCTATCGGAGAAGGTTAGAGATAATAAGACATAGAGCTGGATGAACACAGCAGGTCAAGCAACATCAGAGGAGCAGGCAAGCTGATGTTTCTGGCCTAGACCCTTCTTCATAAATGGGGGAGTGGAAGGAGGATCTGAAATAAATAGAGAGAGAGGGGAAGGCAGATAGAAGATGGGTAGAGAAAAAGATAGGTGGAGAGGAGACAGACAGGTCAAAGCGGCGGGGATGGAGCCAGTAGAGTTGAGTGCAGGTGTGGAGTTAGGGAGGAGATAGGTCAGTCCAGGGAGGTTGGACAGGTCAAGTGGGTGGGATGAGGCTAGTAGGTCGGAGATGGGAGTGGGGCTTGAGGTGGGCAGAGGGGATATGTGGGAGGAAGGACAGGTTAGGGAGGTGGGGATGAGCTGGGCTGGTTTTGTTGTCAGAGAAGGTTCATGAGTCATTTTGATTGACAAGGGAGTTTCTAAGAGAAATTTAAAGTCCATCAAACACTTTAGAATAAGTTGTTGCTGTTCACACCATTGTAGGTAGAATGAGTCAAAATATACCTCTTTTGTTATTGGCCCAGACACAGGAACTGAGGATTTATGCTTTCCCTTTGCTCCTATGTTGGCAGTGCCAGTGTAGAATTCATGTGAGAAATTCCTCAGTGGTAATCCGTCTTGCTTTATACTTCTGCAATTTAAGTGACAGAACTTTCGACTAAATTGCAAATCAAGTGATTTGTAGCTCTACTTGAATAAAAGTACAACAATCCTTTTTTTTAAAGAAACAAGTAATGTACAGAGACAGCAAGAACCGCAGATGCTGGAGTCAGAAACAACGCAGTATAGAGCTGGAGGAACGCAGCAGGCCAGGCAGTATCAAACAAGCAGGAAAACTGACGTTTCAGATCAGAAACCTTCTTCAGAAATGGGGAGGGGGAAGGGAGCTGGGAAATAGATAGAGAGAGGAGGGGTGGGGCTGGGGAAGGTAGGTAAAATGGTGATAGGTGAGTGCAGTTAGGGAGTGGTGGGTATTGCTCAGTGAGGTTGGTGGGGCAGATAGGTGGGAGAGAAGATGGCTGTGTCAGGTCAAGGAGGCGGGGATGAGAGGGAGGGTTAGTTGTGATTTGAGGCTAGGGGTGAGGAGATTTTAAAGCTGGTGAATTCCATGTTTAGGCCATTGGGCTGGAGGATCCCGCGGCTGAATATGAGGTGCTGCTCTTCCAGTTTGCGAGTGGTGTCATTGTGACACTGGAGGAGGTCTAGGATGGACATGGCATCCAGGGAGTGGGAGGGGGAGTTAAAATGGTTGGTGACCAGAAAGATGTTATCCTTAGTCGCATACAGTAATGTACAGTTTTTCTTTTAAGTATTGCATGCAGTTCTGGTCACCGCATTATAAGAAGGATGTGGAAGCTTTGGAAAGAGTGCAGAGGAGATTTACTAGGATGTTGCCTGGTCTGGAGGGAAGGTCTTACGAGGAAAGGCTGAGGGACTGGAGGCTGTTTTTGTTAGAGAGAAGAAGGTTGAGAGGTGACTTAATTGAAACATATAAAATAATCAGAGGGTTAGATAGGGTGGATAGGGACCCCGCCCATGGCCGACGCCGACGGAACCCCGCCCACGGCCGACAACCTCATCGCTCCGCCCACAACCTCCACAGCAAGCAACCCCAAAGAAGACAGCCGTACTGAACCCTGCCACATCTTCTCCATTCCCCCCAGACCTCCCACTGACTGAGGATGAACGGTTAGTCCTTAGTAACCAACACAAGTCCTCCTCCTGGACACCACCCCCAGGCCTCCTACTTTCCCTCGACCTCTTCATCTCTAACTGCCGTCGAGACATTAACCGCCTCAACCTCTCCACCCCTCTCACCCACTCCAACCTCTCCCCTGCAGAACGGGCAGCCCTCCGCTCCCTCCGCTCTAACCCCAACCTCACCATCAAACCGGCAGACAAGGGTGGCACAGTGGTAATATGGCGCACTGACCTCTACATCGCCGAGGCCAAAGGCCAACTCTCCGACACCTCCTGCTACCGCCCCCTCGATCATGACCCCACACCCAAGCACCAAACCATCATCTCCAACACCATTCATGACCTCATCATCTCAGGGGACCTCCCACCCACAACCTCCAACCTCATTGTTCCCCAACCCCCGCACGGTCCGTTTCTATCTCCTTCCCAAAATCCACAAACCTGCCTGCCCTGGTCGACCCATTGTCTCAACCTGCTCCTGCCCCACCGAACTCATCTCCACCTACCTGGACTCCATTTTCTCCCCTTTGGTCCAGGGACTCCCTACCTACGTCTGTGACACCACCCACACCCTCCACCTCCTCCAGGACCTCCCATTCCCTGGGCCCCAACACCTCATTTTCACCATGGATGTCCAGACTCTATACACCTCTATTTCGCATGCAGATGGCCTCAAGGCCCTCTGCTTCTTCCTGTCCCACAGCCTGACCAGTCCCCCCCCACCGACACCCTCATCCGCCGAGCCGAACTCGTCCTCACCCTCAACAACTTCTCTTTCTATTCCTCCCACTTCCTACAGACTAAGGGGGTGGCCATGGGCACGCGCATGGGCCCCAGCTATGCTTGCCTCTTTGTAGGTTACGTGGAACAGTCCGTCTTCTGCACCAACACAGGCCCCAAACCCCACCTCTTCCTCCGTTACATTGATGACTGTATCGGCGCCGCCTCTTGCTCCACAGAGGAGCTCGAACAGTTCATCCACTTCACCCACACCTTCCACCCCAAACTTCAGTTCACCTGGGCCATCTCCAGCACATCCCTCACCTTCCTGGACCTCTCAGTCCCCATCTCAGGCAGCCAGCTTGTAACTGATGTCCATTTCAAGCCCACCGACTCCCACAGCTACCTAGAATACACCTCCTCCCACCCACCCTCCTGCAAAAATTCCATCCCCTATTCCCAATTCCTCCGCCTCCACCGCATCTGCTCCCATGATTCCACTTCCACACCTCCCAGATGTCCAAGTTCTCCAAGGACCGCAACTTTCCCCCCACAGTGATCGAGAACGCCCTTGACCGCGTCTCCCGCATTTCCCGCAACACATCCCTCACACCCCGCCCCCGCCACAACCGCCCAAAGAGGATACCCCTCGTTCTCACACACCACCCCACCAACCTCCGGATACAACGCATCATCCTCCGACACTTCTGCCATCTACAATCCGACCCCACCACCCAAGACATTTTTCCATCCCCACCCCTGTCTGCTTTCCGGAGAGGCCACTCTCTCCATGACTCCCTTGTTCGCTCTACACTGCCCTCCAACCCCACCACACCCGGCAACTTCCCCTGCAACCACAGGAAATGCTACACTTGCCCCCACACCTCCTCCCTCACCCCTATCCCAGGCCCCAAGATGACTTTCCATATTAAGCAGAGGTTCACCTGCACATCTGCCAATGTGGTATACTGTATCCATTGTACCTGGTGCGGCTTCCTCTACATTGGGGAAACCAAGCGGAGGCTTGGAGACCGCTTTGCAGAACACCTCCGCTCAGTTCGCAACAAACTACTGCACCTCCCAGTCGCAAACCATTTCCACTCCTCCTCCCATTCTTTAGAGGACATGCCCATCATGGGCCTCCTGCAGTGCCACAACGATGCCAGCCGAAGGTTGCAGGAACAGCAACTCATATTCCGCTTGGGAACCCTGCAGCCCAATGGTATCAAAGTGGACTTCACCAGCTTCAAAATCTCCCCTTCCCCCACTGCATCCAAAATCCAGCCCAGTTCGTCCCCTCCCCCCACTGCATCACACAACCAGCCCAGCTCATCCTCTCCACCCACTGCATCCCAAAACCAGTCCAACCTGTCCCTGCCTCCCTAACCTGTTCTTCCTCTCACCCATCCCTTCCTCCCACCCCAAGCCGCACCCCCATCTACCTACTAACCTCATCCCACCCCCTTGACCTGTCCGTCTTCCCTGGACTGACTTATCTCCTCCCTACCTCCCCATCTATACTCTCCTCTCCACCTATCTTCTTTTCTCTCCATCTTTGGTCCGCCTCCCCCTCTCTCCTTATTTATTCCAAAACCCTCACCCCATCCCCCTCTCTGATGAAGGGTCTAGGCCCGAAACGTCAGCTTTTGTGCTCCTGAGATGCTGCTTGGCCTGCTGTGTTCATCCAGCCTCACATTTTGTAATCGTGGATAGGGAGAGCCTTTTTCCTAGGATGGTGACGGTGAGCATGAGGGGGCATAGCTTTAAATTGAGAGGTGAAAGGTATAGGACAGATGTCAGAGGTAGTTTCTTTACTCGGAGAGTAGTAAGGGTATGGAACGCTTTGCCTGCAACGGTCGTAGATTCGCCAACTTTAAGTACATTTAAGTCGTCATTGGACAAGCATATGGACGTACATGGAATAGTGTAGGTTAGATGGGCTTCAGAATGGTATGGCAGGTCGGCACAACATCGAGGGCCGAAGGGCCTGTACTGTGCTGTAACGTTCTTTGTTCTATGTTCTATGTTCTATTGTATTATATGACTCACATTGCGTGCACATGACTTCAGACTTTTCAGTTAAGTTTTGTTTGGAGTCAAATCGAACAAAAAATCTTGACTCTATTTCTCTCTCCACAGGTGCTGTCAGATCTGTTGAGTTTGTTCAGCATTCTCTATGTTACTTTTGATTTAAGATGTTTGGTATTGATTTGAAATAATTTATGTTTTTTTATATCTTCAACATAACTGACCATTTAAGATAAAGGATGTTTATTAGTATTTGTATCTTTTTGTTTTCCTGTTTGATTTTAACCTTGTTATGTCATTCTTTTAGTAAATGCCTGTGTTCTTGGTTTTTTATGTACCTAAAAGTACTGGCCTCAACTGAGATTATGGCAAATGAAAGGGATGCGCAAGAAATGATAACAACGTGTGGAGCTGGATGAAAGCAGGCCAAGCAGCATCTTAGGAGCACAAAAGTTGATGTTTCGGGCCAGGACCCTTAGCTTCACACTTTGTTATCTCGGATTCTCCAGCATTTGCAGTTCCCATTATCTCTGACACAAGAAGTGATAATTGTGTGGAGGATGGTCCTGGAAAATTCGAGAGCAATTCCGAATACTGGTATTTCCTACCAATTTAAAATTTGTGTTTTATCTCAGTAAACCTCATCGTGTATGTGTGAATGTTTTCCTCTCCATATTTCAGCCAAATGTTCCTTGATAATGCAAGAAGTTCAAGGACAACGGATCTACATTGACGTTGTGCAAATGGGATGGGTTAAAATGAGGTTCAGGGAGCAGGATTTGTCTAAACACATTTAGCAATAACTTCAAATGAAAGTTGAATGAGTAATAAAACATGTGACATACAGCATGCTTCTGTAAATAGAGCTAAGGGACCCAGCAGAGATAGAAAGATTGAATAATAATGAAAACAGATAGAATGTAAGAAAAGTTATAAGTGCTCTTTGGGAGAGCTGATCTATTTGAATATTCATAAAGTAATTAACAGGTCATACTGACAAGGGAAGCTGGGACCATCCCATGCCAATATGCTAAAACTCTCCACCAGCTACACGTTATAGTGGGAAGGTGACTTTGTACAGCTGCAGGGTGCCAACAATAGCCTACATGCTTCTAAAGCAATTTTGAAAAGGAACTATGCAAATGAAAAGCTTCAGAAGTGCATGTGGACTCCCACTCTCTGAATCCTTTTAGGTGAGTTCATTTGATGCTGCCATTTCATTCCATAACACATACCAAATCCTGTAAAGCAACAATATTAAACACTGATAATAAAATGTGAGGCTGGATGAACACAGCAGGCCAAGCAGCATCTCAGGAGCACAAAAGCTGACGTTTCGGGCCTAGACCCTTCATCAGAGAGGGGGATGGGGAGAGGGTTCTGGAATAAATAGGGAGAGAGGGGGAGGCGGACCGAAGATGGAGAGTAAAGAAGATAGGTGGAGAAGGTGTGGGTGGGGAGGTAGGGCCTCCTGCACTGCCACAATGATGCCACCCGAAGGTTGCAGGAACAGCAACTCATATTCCGCCTGGGAACCCTGCAGCCTAATGGTATCAATGTGGACTTCACCAGTTTCAAAATCTCCCCTTCCCCCACTGCATCCCTAAACCAGCCCAGTTCATCCCCTCCCCCCACTGCACCACACAACCAGCCCAGCTCTTCCCCCCCACCCACTGCATCCCAAAACCAGTCCAACCTGTCTCTGCCTCCCTAACCGGTTCTTCCTCTCACCCATCCCTTCCTCCCACCCCAAGCCGCACCCCCAGCTACCTACTAACCTCATCCCACCTGCTTGACCTGTCCGTCTTCCCTGGACTGACCTATCCCCTCCCTACCTCCCCACCCACACCTTCTCCACCTATCTTCTTTACTCTCCATCTTCGGTCCGCCTCCCCCTCTCTCCCTATTTATTCCAGTTCCCTCCCCCCATCCCCCTCTCTGATGAAGGGTCTAGGCCCGAAACGTCAGCTTTTGTGCTCCTGAGATGCTGCTTGGCCTGCTGTGTTCATCCAGCCTCACATTTTATTATCTTGGAATCTCCAGCATCTGCAGTTCCCATTATCTCTAATATTAAACACTGATCAACTTTAAGGCAGTCAACCTGATAGGTGGCACCGTGAAAAGATGAAAGCGTGGCACAGATTTTTAGGGAGGGAATGCCAGAGCTCCAGGTCTCAGTTGCCGAATGTGCAGGTGGCAATGATAGAGTAATTAAAATTGGGCATACTCAAGAGGCTAGAATTGGTGAAGTGTTGATCCCTGAGAAGATTACTGGGCTGAAGCAGGCAAGGTGGGGCATGGGTGCAGAGGAAGGTGAAGATAAAGATGGAAATTTATCAAATTGAGGCTTTGTTCAACCACTCATTGAAAATCTCGACCCCCGGTGAGGTTTCTCGATTCCATGCTCAGTCAATGAACACTCGCAGTCGATCTGGCTGTTTAAGACTTTACTCTTTATTTCTTCAATCGGCTGGGTACAGATCATCCGGAAAATGCAGAAGTTGAGCGCTTCCGTATTCCTCGGAGAAGCTGCACATCATCGGTTAATACAAAGACATTTCTATACTTTTCTTAAAGCAGGGTACATGGTGTAATCACAAAGTGTATTCAAACAATTACCAATCAATACATGATATTTCTTCATTGACAGTTACATAATCCAATAGTATTAACTAGTAAACAACTTATGTCACAATGCTTAGATTACTTTTTGTCTCGCCATACAGCGCCATAACATTTGCTACTGAAGGTCAGCTAGAATGGATGGTACTGCATTATCTTATCATTACTGCGTTATTTATGCAACTCTAGCAAAACTCAGAGTTCCCAGGCTAAAAGAGCAGCTCTAGCAGAATTTACATTTCCCAGGCTAGAAGCCTTTTCTTGCTAACTTGCACCGAGAAGCCATCTTGTGCCTGTACCCATGTTTCAGATTCTCAGCATCAGTTTAGGAATTCCCTCCCTAATGGCAATGTGGGCCAATCAACAGCAAGAGGTTTAAGGCAGCTCACCACCACCTTCTCAAGGGCAGCCAGGGACAGGCAATAAATGTTGGCCCAGCCAGCGAGGCCCACATCCCACTAATGAATTTGAAAAAGGCCAGTCAGCACAAGGTAATTGGCACAAGGCTCTTGTGTGAAACAAGAAATGGGTCATAGAATCATGGATGACCTCCATAAGCTTACAACAGCTGGAAAATAACGGTCAGGAACTTCCTTAGGCATAAAGGAGGTAGAAAATGAAAGACAGAAGTCCATTGAAATGTTCTTCTCTACAGGTAGGAGGAAAAGAATGAGACGTAATTATAAATTCGTACAATAATAGTTAAGTATTATTATGCTAATGATAAGTAACAGTGAATCCAACTGACACAAGGGACATAGCAGAATGAGGTCCCTTCTAATGAGGTTCTGGAAATCTTTCTGGGACTTGTACATACATTTTTGATACAGTTTTGAGTTCATGAGAATGATGACAGACTCACTTCTCTTTATATCCTCAGAATACTCCCACTGCACTATTAAATGAAACTAAGCAGCCAGGTTGCACACAGCAAGGTCCCAAAAGGAGCAACAGCAAAAATAACCAGACCACTTGGTTTCTTCTAGGGTGGGAGTTGGGTGCAGGGTTTGTTGCTACTTAAGGGATAAATATTGGTCGGGATGCCGCATGGATTTCCCCTGTTATTTTTCAAATCAATGCCTTTATGCCTTTCATGTCCATTGGAAAGGGTGAGCCATGACAGATTTTAGCATCCTAACTGAAAAGTAGATGCAATTATATATGACTGATATATTTCCATTTGCTACAGTTTACTAATTGATCACGTATGTCAAATTAAACACAATTGGACAAAGATACCACAAGAAGCCTTTATCAGCCCGGGATTTGCAAGCATGTAGAGCTCTGTAAGCCCTGCAAGAATATTTATGAATTACAAGGAGAAACAGTTCGTACAAGGCTAAGGAGATAGTAGGAACTGCAGATTCTGGACAATCTGAGAAAACAAGGTGTAGAGCTGGATGAACATGGCAGGCCCAGAAGCATCAGAGGAGCAGGAAAGTTGATATTTTGGTCCTAGACCCTTCCTTAGAAATTTCTAATTTGAAGAAGGGTCTAGGCCCGAAACATCAGCTTTCCTGCTTCTCTGATGCTGCTTGGCCTGCTGGTTCATCCAGCTTTACACCTTATTATCTCAGTACAAGGTTATTCTTGCAAGACCAGGAAGAAAATAATCTTAAAATAATCTTAAGTTGCTAAAAACTACATAAGCGGAAAAGTCTTCAGATGCAGTAGAGTACATTGTCCTTGGGATAAAGTGCTCTTCTACCAAAGGAAAATGTCACTCTCTCAAATATCCTTGCGATTTTTAAATTTAACAGAATGACAGATCAGATATCTCTTTCAATGTATTCAAACTTAAACAAACGGTGGAGTTTTCTTGATTGAAAGTTCAGGCATTAGATTTCCTGCTTCAAAACTTGAACAGATGGCTGTGTTTCTTCCAATAACTCTAGAGGCTTTATTCCATGCAGCTCTCAAGATTGTGTTGACACAGCGCACAATAGGATCTCATTCTGAGTTCTTGGTTGATTTGTAAACCTCACCAATAGATTCAGCTCAGCAAGGATTGTTTATACAGCAGTCAATGGATCTGTGAGTTTGTTTAGCTTGACAGCTGTCAAGAGCACTGTGAATTTGTTTAGCTTGACAACTTATGATTACTTACTGTAAGCATGTTCATTTGAAGTGTTTGGAATGATTGTTGATTTATTTTGACACTTTGGTGAATATCTTAAAGACATTTCAATGTCATTATACACTTCAAGAGTTCTGCACAAAGATTAAAATCGGTAAGTGAGCATTGGAAATAAGGGAACGTTATCAGCATGGGCATTATGGAGGAAGTTTAGAGGACATGGCATCAGTTAGATGAATACAGTGATGAGAAGGGATTGGGGGTTATTGAGGAGTAGAAGTACAAGGAATTAAATGTATAACACCCCTCTACAGAACTGAACCAACATCCAAGTGAACAGTGGTGGGCTTTCAATCTAACTGCCTTGGAATCTACCCACCTCCACTTCTTCTGATCTGCTTGTGGGCATGTTGGTCCTAAATCCAGCCGACTCCCACCTTGAAAACATTTTCAGTCGGCACTGCTGGGTAGGAAGTGGGACTGTGACATTGGAATGTTGCCAAACCTGTGTTTGATGAAACTCTGACCTGTAATCTCCATGACACATCCAGTGCTCTTACCACCCATACTTTCTATCTTGCTTTCTTAAACAAAAGTATTTCCATTTTCTACACTGCAATTCATAAACTCCAGAAGTGTTTTTCAGCCAATGAAACAAATTGCAGTGGCTGTAACTGCTGCAAAATGGAAATGTGGGTGCCACTTTATATTTAGCAAATGTCCTCAAACTGTTATGCATTAAATGGATCAATACTTGGCTTTTTCTTGAGTCATATTGGCTGAGAGATGAATACTGACCCAATCATGAAAGGTAGTTCCCCTGCTCTTCAACTGAAACAGTGCTGTGGTGGCTTTTAGCCCATGCAGAAGATACACAGAAGTGATACAAAACTCTGGTTAGACCCCACTTAGAAGATTGTGGGCAGATCTGAGCATCAGACCTCAGGAAGGACATATTGGCCTTGGAGGGAGTACAATGAAGGTTTACAAGAATGAAGTCTGCATTTCAGGGGTTGAGTTATGAGGCAAGGTTATTCAAATTGTGCCTCTATTATCTAGAGGAAGGTTAAGGCTCATCTGTTTGAAGCCTTCAAGATATTAACAAGGTAGATAAAGCTAAACTATTTCCACTGGGTGGAGAATTGAGAACTAGTTGGCGTAGTCAAAGAATTAGTCCCAGAACTTTCAGGAGAGTTGATCTGAAGTTTCTACACACAAATGATGGCAGATGTTTGGAATTCTCTTCCACATACAGTGATTGATGCTGGATCAGTTGTTAATTTTAAATCTGAGACAGGTAATTTGTTTTTGTCAAGCAACATAATTAAGTGATATGGGCCACAGACAGATAGTCATCGTCATAGGCAAAAACAGAAATTGCTGGAAAAGCTCAGGCAACATCTGTGAAGAGAAGCCAGAGATAATGTTTCAGCTCCAGAGACCGTTCTTCAGATCCAGCAATTTCCGTTTTTGTTTGTGATTTACAGCTTCTACAGTTTTTATTTTGTCATAATCATAGAATGCTGTTGTATGGAAACAGACCCTTTAGTCCAACTCACAAATGCCAACCAGACATCTCAATCTGACCTAGCCCCATTTGCCAGCATTTGGCCCATATCCTTCTTAACCCTTCCTATTAATGTACCCATCCAAATGTCTTTTAAATGTTGTAATTGTACAAGCCTCCACCAGCTCCTCTGGCAGCTCATTCCATACACACAGCACCCTCTGTTTGAACAGGTTGTCCCTCAGGTCCCTTTTAAATCTTTGCCCTTTCACCCTAAACTTACGCCCTCTCGTTTTGGATTCCACTACCTATGGAGTTAGGCTGCAGATCAGCCTTAATCTCATTGAATGGCAGAACAAGCTCAATGTAAATGTCACCATTTCCACTGCAGTTGCAAGACTTCTGACAGAGCAATAAAAAAAAATTAAAAACTCCAGAAAAATCTTTAGCCACAGATCTGTCAGTCTCTCTTGTGAGACAGAAATGAATCATAAAATCACAGCCTGACATGTAGATCCGGGAAGTATAAAGGAGAATAAAGTTGAAGTGGAACTATATTTAGCCTCTGACTATCCCCAAGGCTTGGCACATTTAAAATAAGAAGATAACTTAGCAAATGCACCACACTCCATTAAGTAAGAGAGGAAGTTTTATCAAGGACCTAGTTTGATATATCCACCACCTGTGCATGGTTTGAGTGCAGCAAGCTTCTCACCCAAACCAGTCTACCAGTGTTTTATCAACAATGTAAAGCATTTGCCCTAAACCCTGCAAATGAAACAGTGGTCAGAATCTTGCAGGGGTCTAAACAATATGGGTTATGACTAGATTTGTGGGAGAATCACAGGGGAAGTCTCGTGAGGCCTATTGCAACATTGGGGATGCCTGTTTTGCGCCTGACACAACTGGCATGGGATAATGGGGACTGCAGATGCTGGAGAATCCAAGATAATAAAGTGTAAAGCTGGATGAGCACAGCAAGCAAAGCAATGTCTCAGGAGCACAAAAGCTGACTTTTCGGGCCTAAGCCCTTCATCAGAGAGGAAACTGGCATGGTAAAGGGTTCATCAGGGAGCAGTGAATTGCTAGTTAAGGGGGATTAGTGTTGGGTAAAAGTCTTGTTCATTGTCAAGTTCAACTCCACTTTTTCTCTTACCAAACTCCCAAACAAGTTAGACATTGAGAAAGAGCAACATGAAAACCAAAGAGGGTACCTGGAGAATGTAGCTTGCCTCTTGACCTCCATGTTGAGCACCAGGCCACAACATCCCAGGGTATACTCAATCGGCAAGTGCTCTACTTCAACAGACATTGTAAGAACCCTCAGCGAGTCCCTGAACCATTTACAGGACATCTCTGTATTTCACTACTGTGCCTCAGGCAGCCCCAGCAACTCCCATTGTCATGCTGCAGCAAGGACACTGTGTGCTCAGGGACAACACGTCCAGTTCATGGCTTTGACCAGGCTGTATCTCCAGGCTCGTTGTTAACTGTCAATGCACTCAGTCACTTTGGATGCTCACAACATCCCTGCCTTGCCCTGCCTGTTTGTGCTTTGGTGTCTCAATCAAAGGTATGAAGTTCATTCTACTTCTCGAACAAAAACAAAGTTGCTGGAAAAGCTCAGCAGGTCTGACGGCATCTGTGGAGGAGAAAGCAGAGTTCATGATTCGGTTCCGGTGACCCTTCCTCAGGACAGGACCCGAAACGTTAACTCTGTTTTCTCCTCCACAGATGCTTCCAGACATGCTGAGCTTTTCCAGCAACTTTGTTTTTGTTCCTGATTTAAAACATCCGCAGTTCTTTTGGTTCTACTTCTGTCTTGTCTTGCCGCTTAGTAAAGACACAAAGGAAGGAACATTATCCTGGCTGCCAACAGGCCTCAGTCAAGTCAAAGGGATAGCCTTCAGTCAGGAGTTTCCAGCACAGTAAGTCAAGGGCAACATCTGACACCGGTCCAGAGGCTCGGCCATGGTCACTTTGCCACTCAGGGTTGTCAGGTTCAGGATGGTCTTCACTTCAGGGATGTACAGCTGGATAACACATTGTGCGCCTTAACTTTTTCTGCACTATTGGGTGCTGCCTTCCTTCTGGAAGGAGAGAGAGAGAGAGAGAGAGAGAGAGAGAGAGGGAGAGAGAGATCAGTGCAGTGCTGTTACTTTTGGTGCTGGATGGGGAGATATCCTGAGCTGAGTAGGCAGCTCTGAGTGTGTGCAGGGTTAGGGTGGGTGAGAGTGAGTGAGGTAAGATGTTGCAGGCAACAGTGAGAGTGGTAGAACATGATCCTTGATGGGTGGAATGTACAGAGATACAGTGAGTGTGAAGTATCCAAGAAAAGATGGTGAAACTGAAGGAGTGGACAGGGTCGTTAACTTCCTTGTTACAGCACTGTCCCGTATTGTCTAAAGTTGTCACTTTCACTACTGGTCATGGGGGAAGGGATGTCCTATCTGTGCATCATCCCATCCAGCAGGACCTCCAGAACTCTGCCTGCACAGTGGGAGGTCGATTTCCCTTGTCTTCCATGTGTGGGGCAGAACTGTGTTTTGACTGTGTTTGGTCAGGTACACAACAGGGCTTTTAAAGATAGCACAGGTGCAAGGCAGTCTGCTGAATTCTGGGATATCTGCTAACTGGCGAGTTGCTCTGGGAATGGCTTGGGCAGTGGGAGTGAGATGAGGCCAAAACTGGACACAAGGTATACCTTTGGGGCAGCGTTGGTAGTTCATGTGATGAATTTGGGAAAATATAGTGTGGCGGTGGTCCCAGCGGTGAAGAGATGGCGCCAAAAAAGCGACGACACTGACATTGGTGAGTCTGGCCCAGGCAGTAGTGAGACGGTGGAAGAGGGCTTGGAGTTGTGGGTGTCATTCATGATCCAGCTCAGGACTGATGGCTGAGATAGAAGAGCAAAGACAGTGAAGGGTCAGGGCCGAAACGTCAGCCTGTGTGCTCCTGAGATGCTGCTTGGCCTGCTGTGTTCATCCAGTCCCACACTTTGTTATCTTGGATTCTCCAGCATCTGCAGTTCCCATTATCTCAGAGCAAAGATAGTTGTTATTTTTATTCTTAAACTAGTCAAAATGGCACCAGATTGTGACGGCAGTTGAAGCTTTTCACTGTACTTTACTGTAAAATACAAGTGACATTCAACCATTCAATTCAATTCAAGAGGAAACTTGGCCTGGCATTGGAAATCTCCCCAAATATACTCAACGCAATGTGGGCCGATCCAAATAAAGTAACATTCAACTCATTGTGTAGATACTTGTTTCCTGCTCATTGGTGATGGGAGTAGGCAATAAACCAGGAGTGAGAGTGATGGTAGGGAACCCACTGCCTTCCAACTATGGACTTACATCAGCATGAACAGGTCAAGCTGAATCTCAGTTACTACACTGTATATTCTATAAGTTATTGATGTATAATTCATTCTCTGGCATGTATTATTACAGACATAACTCATCTCTTAAGAGTTATCTCTTTTGGATAGATAACTCCTTGCCAGTTTTGTAAAGAAGACACTTCCAAAACATATAGGTTAGAGTTGTGTATTAGACCCAGATCGTCAATTAGCCCAGGATTTTTTTGCTCACACATTGCAACAATTTGAAACCCATTTGGGACTGTCAGAAGGTACAGCCAAAGGGAAAGCAGAAAGTGCTGGAGAAACTCAGCAGCTGTGGAGATAAAAACAGAGTTAATGCTTTGAATCTGATTTAACTTTTCTTTGGAATGCTTTTCAAGGAAGAAGTGGAGTCCAACCTGATTGGGATGAGATGTATGGAAAGCTTCCACATCCATGGTGAAGTGGAGGTGGCTATGGCTAGAAAAATGGAAGGTATAGAAGTGGAAACCAGTCCCAAAGAAGGGTTACACTGGATTCAAAGTGTTAACTTAGTTTTTCACTCAACTGATCCTTCTAAACCTGCTGAGTTCTTCCCCTCCTTTTTTTGTTTTATGTTTCCAGCATCTGCAGGATTTTGTTTTTATTTGAGTCAGTAACATCCTTCAGTTTGTTATGAAGCCAGATCTAAACTCCTCTTTCATGCCAGCTCAGCATAGCTGTCAACTCGTTGATACTTGAAACAAAACTATCTCCCTCTTCCTTAAACATTTTCAATGATGTAGCCTCCATAACTGTCTGGGATAGAGAATTGCAGATATTCACTAACATCTGGAGGAAAGAATTACTTCATATCTAGGTTCTAAGTGAGTGTCACTTTTCTCAATAATTTTGCCCCCTAAATCAAGATCCCCCGGAACCAGTAGAAACATCTTCTCAACATCTGCCCTGTCAGTTCCCCTCAAAATCTTACCTGTTTCAATAAGACCACACCTCATTCTTTTAAATCCTTATGACTAAAGGCCTAACCTGTTCATCTGTTCTTGATAAGTCAACAACTTTATCTCATGAATCAGCCTAGTTTGTTTTAAAACAAAAATATGAGGCCCTTGCCTTTATTAGGCAACATGCAAGTAAGGTAAATATGCTGTACCTTCGTACAATAGTGGATGGATCTCAGCTGCAAGAGTCAATTCTAGGCATCACATTTTCGGCAGGATTTCAAAGCCCTGGGGACAGTGCTGAAAAGATTTGCAAGAATGATGGTAGTGGATAACTTCCACTATGTAGAGAGACTCCAGACGCTGGGATCATTCTCCTTAAAAGCAGAGAAGCTTAGGAATTGTTGATGGAGGTGTTTGAAATGATGAATGTTTTTCAGACAGTAAATATCGGGAGTAGTGTTTCTAGTGGCAACAGTATCAATAACCAGAGATACAGAGGATTGGCAAAAAAAGGGCGGGGTGGTTCAGTGGTTAGCACTGCAGCCTCATAGTGCCAGGGACCCAAGTTCGATCCCAGCCTCGGGTAACTGTCTGTGTGGAGTTTGCACATTCTCCCCGTGTCTGCGTGAGTTTCCTCGGGTGCTCCAGTTTCCTCCCACAGTCCAAAGATGTGCAGGTTAGGTGGATTGGTCATGCTAAATTGCCCGTAGTGTTCAGGGGCTTGTAGATTAGGAGGGTTATAGTGGGATGGGTCTAGGCGGGATGCTCCAAGGGGCAGTGTGGACTTGTTGGGCCGAAGGTCCTGTTTCCACACTGAATCTAAAAAAAAGTATGCTTTATTATTGAGTGAGTTCTGTCATCTCAGTCACTGTGCCTGAATGGAATTGGGGAGTGATGGGGTTGACAGCAAAACATAATTTGGTAAATACTTGATGAGAAAGAAATATAAGGCAATGGGGATTATTTGGATAGCTCCACCAATGGGCTGCATGGACTCCTTTTGTACTCAATCATTGCATGCTTCAATGGCTCTCTCAGCCTCTGATAGATCCCACTGTAGCTTTGAAGAAAGTGTCAACTTTTAACAAGGTGCTAAGCTACTTTACTCACCAGTGACCCACAACTTTAAATTTGTATTAATCACTCTCACTTCCATTTCCTTTTTGTAGCTCAGATCCTTACTGATGTTGCATGGGCATGTTGGCAACAAGAACCATGTGATTGGTGAATACTGAAAGCAGTAAACTAGCTAAAGAATAACCTGAAGAAGAGAGCTGCTCAGTTCCTGAATATTTTATGGTATACATCAAGATTGCAAACACTGAAGATCTCAGCTGTCTCTCAGTTGCTAGCTCACTCTCCCTTGAATTATGTGGATCTGAGCTCAGGTCCCTGTGCTAGGGTTTGAGCACAAAAATTGAAGTTGAGGTTCCAGTGAGTGCTCAGGGAGATGGCACTGACCAAGATCCTGTCCATCTGCCCTGGTTAAAAGATCACAAACAGGTGAATTATCCCAGTTGTCCTGACTGATCTGTCTTGTCCAGCAACATCACCAACAACAGGTTATATGAGCATTATCGTATCGCTGTTAGTGGGTAGTTTGTGAGGGCAGTTCACAAGGAGTGACTTCACCTCAAGCACTTACTTTGCCAGCAAGTTCCCCTTTATTTCCTCAACAAGGTGAATCTTCAGATTTGCAGTTTATATACCCAGATATCCCTCTCAGCACTGCCATCAGGCTATTCATATGTGATGGGCTTCAATCATCTAAATGCCTTCATCTACCAAAACTAGGTAGTGTTTCGCACCAGCCTTGAGGGAGGCCATTGCTCTCAATAGAATCATAGAGTCATAAAGTGCATAAAAGATTTTTCGGCTCTTTGAGTGTGCACCAATAATAACTATCACTAAAGGTGCAGAAATCGTAATTTCCCACACTTGTCCCACATTTTCAAATGTTAATACAGTTGAAGTACTCATGCAAAAAGTTTTTAAAGGTTGTCAGATTTCCGCCTTCGATACCTTCCCAGGTAAAAAAGCTTTTTTTTCCCACATCCCTTCTGAATCCCCTGTCCCTTACCCAAAAACTATGCCCTCTCATGAGTGACCCCTCGACCAAGGGGAACAGTTGTTCTCTATTCACCTTGTCCATACTCCTCGTAATCTTATCCAGCTCAATCATGTTCCCCCAATCAATCTTCGCTGCTCTGAAGAAAACAGTTCAAACCTACCTGGTTTCTCTTTACAGCTCAATTTCTCCATGCCAGGCAACATCCTGATGAACCTTCCCCATACCCCTCCAGTGCTATCACATCCTTCCTGCCGTAAGGGTGACCAGAACTGTGCACAGTACTCCAGTTATGGCCCGAACTGCACTCTGTACAACTCCAACATTATCTCCCTGCTCTTATATTCTATCCTGCAAATGATGAAAGCAGGTGTCCCATATGCCTTCTTAATTGTCATATTCATGCATCGTGCCCAATTAAGGGATCTGTGAATAATTACTCCAAGACCTGTCTGTTCCTCTGAGCTACCCAATGTCCTGCCATCATTAAATACTCCCTCAGCTTGTTTCTTCTTCCAAAATACATCATCTCATACTTATCAGTGTTAAATACCATCTGATGCTGCTCTACACATCTGACCAACCATATCTTCCTGCATCTTTGTCACTAATAACCATCTTTACAATCTGGGTGTCATCTGCTAACTTGTTTAACATTCCTCCGGACATTTTCATCTGTATCATTTATGTACATAAATAAACAATAAGGCCCTAGTACTGATCCTTGTGGTGCATCACTGGACACCAGCCTCCTGTCATTTCAACAGCTTTCCATCACTATCCTTTGTGTCCCATTATGAAACCAGTTTTTCATCCATCTCATCAAGGTTCCTTCAATTCCATGTGCTTTAACCTTCTCATTCACTAATTCAAGGCTGATTTAGCCTTCATCCCGCACAATTGTACTTTTCAAACATCAGGCAGTGATCAGGACTGGATATCTAGGTTGTTGCTTCCCTCTCTCATCAAGAAGTTTTGGCAAATACAGTCATGGAGTCATAGAGCCATAGAGCATGGAAACAAACCCTTCAGTCCAAATCATCAATGCCAATAAGATATCCAAAATTAATCTACTCCCATTTAGAGTCATAGAGGAATACAACATGGAAACAGGCCTTCAGCCCAAACTGGTCCATGCTGATTATAGTGCCCACTCAGCTACTTCCAATTGCTTGTATTTGGTCCATACAGAAGCCTGAACACATGCACAATCAGGTTCAGGAACACATTTTTTTCCAGCCATTATCAGACTGCTGAATGGATTCTAGCCTCAAATAATGTAACCTGCGCTGTAACTTGCATGCCACTATGTCTTTTTGATCTTTGCTTGCTGTGATCAGCCTCTACCACTCGTAAACAAAGCTTTTCAATATATTTCAGTACATGTGACAATAAAATCAATCAGTCAATCAATCAATCTATATACCGATCTAGAGATAGTAAGAACTGCTGTTGCTGGAGTCAGAGACAACTCAGTGAGGAGCTGGAGGAATGCAGCAGGCCAGGCAACATCAGAGGAAGATTTCTGAAGAAGGGTACCGAGCTAAAACATCAAACTTGCTGCTCCTCATTCATGTTTCATGACATCAGTCCGATAGCAGGGTGACCAGAATCGAACACAGTATTACAAAAGTGCCCAAGCCAATGTAAAATGTGCAATGATTCCACTTGTCCTTTGGCCTGAATCCATCAACACAAGCCAGGACCCAAGAGAAGTGCTGTCTCAAATCGTCATTTATTCTCTTGAGCATGGATCCAACTGAGGGGGCTTTTTTTGTTTAAAAAAGATTTGTGCATTACTGTCTCATGTATTGTCTATCCTATGTTGCCCTTCAGAAGTTGGTGGTGATTTGCTTTCTTAAACCCATTACAGTTGATTTGGTGTAGGTAGGTACTGAAGATGATGATGTGAATAAGAAAGAGATAGACTATTTTAGCTATGGTGCAGATAAAACGAATGTACTGCCTTTAAAATTACAACATTTATAAGCAATTCTTTTAAGAAAGTGTGATAAAAATCTGGAACTATCCCTTCTCCCATAATTTTGTTGACATCCCGAAGATTCTATCTCAGAATTCCAAGAAGCTGGTTGTTTTAGATGTTACGGACTGAATGTGGGAATGACCTTAATGATTATTTTTAAGGACCCCCATGCCTGATTGTATACCTAACTGTGAGGAATTTGTTTATAGAAGTAAAAACTGTCAGCTGATTTTGTGATAATGTGAATGACACAGTGTGTTTTGGAGTGAATTGACAGGAGTTAGTGTTGATTTATAGATTGTTAGAGGTGTGAGTGATACATTGGAGATTAGAGCCATAAAGTCATGGAGGTCTGTAGCGCAGAAAACAGCCTACTGAGTCTGTGCTTGTCAAAAATCAGCCGCACAGTTAATCCTGTTTTCCAGCCTTGAATGCCCTAATAGTCCTTAAGTATCATGAGGATCTCTGCCTCTACCAGTCTCACAGGTAGTGAGTGCCCTGATACCCACCACTCTCTGAGTGAAAAACAACTCTCCTCACATCTCCTCTAAACCTCTCGCCCCTTACCTTAAATCAATGGCTTCTCATCATTCAATCACTAAACCACCTGTGAAGGGAAAAAAACAGATCCGAAACGTTAACTCTGTTTTCTCCTTCACAGATGCTGCCAGACCTGCTGAGCTTTTCCAGCAACTTTGTCTTTGTTCCTGATTTACAGCATCCGCAGTTCTTTCAGTTTTTTACCCAATTAGAAGTGCTGGTGGTTGTCAAGGATTCTCCACTTGTAAATAAAGGGTGGCGCAGCTATAGGATCTCAGCCTCTGTGGAGTTATTTCAGTGGTGGTTTGGTGGTGAGAGGTGCTTGTACTTAGCTGTTAGTTTTAAGTGTTAGTGATTTGTCAGTCATAATAGAGCTAGTGATTGCTAGGTTTAGTGTTAATAATTTGCTGTTGTTTCAAGACTGTCCGACAGGACAGAAATGATATTTCTCAGACGTGTAGAATCTGAAGAGGTGAAGCCTGTTCGCATTGTGTTTGTTGCACAAAAACTTCTTTCAACGAATCAGATGGGTCAGCTAATTGAAAGGAGTTGTTATTAACTTGCTTCCTTTAATCAGTGTACTGCTGTTAGTGCATCTAGTGGAACAACTGATTACCATTAATCAGACGTGTTCCTTTCTTCTCCTTGGAGTGAGGGAGAGGGCTTTCATTGATTTCTTTGTTCTCTTCTGTTTCAGAGGTTCTCGTGTGGCGGAACACCATTTTCCATCACTTATACTGACTAACGGGCCATTTTTCATGTCCGAACCTAATTCACAAACTTGGACATATTAATCAGTTCTGAGGGGAATAAATCTGAAAGTTCCCTCAGCTAAAGTTCACTTTCCAACAATAGTGATTACAGCTGTGGTTGATTTACTGTGCTTAGAATTTCTCATCCAATTATAGCGAGCCAGCTGAAATCAGTTAGCTTGGCACACTCCAGGCCTTGAAATGGAGGTGTTGTTGTTAAATTTATTTTTAAAAATGCACCTGAGGTTTACGAATACTCAGCTGGTCAAGAAGAACTTGAGTTTTGCCATAAAAAGATAAATTTTATCAGAGATAATAGGAACTGCAGATGCTGGAGAATCTGAGATAACAAGGTGTAGAGCTGGATGAACACAGCAGGCCAAACAGAATCTTAGGAGCAGGAAAGCTGGCGATTCAGGCCTAGGCCCTTCATCAGAAAAATTTGATTGAAGCTTTTCACCTTGCAGTCATCAGGACTTTTCACAAGAATGTCAATTCAAGGGGAAAATCAACTCTTATACTGGATGGGATGAGAATGTTGCTTGTTTGCAAGTTTGTCTTATTGGGAGGGGCATTGCCTTAGAGGGTGGACCTGTACATGCCAATGACGGATAAGTAATGTAGTACATTATTTTCAATGCCAGCTATATTGGTCGTGCGTCTGAAAGCTTATTAAAGTATAGAAAATCTCGTGCCCCTCTGGCTGTTCTGAACAAGCAACGTACTGACTGTACCTGTGATAATGGGAACTGCAGATGCTGGAGAATCCAAGATAACAAAGTGTGGAGCTGGATGAAGGGTCTAGGCCCGAAACTTCAGCTTTTGTGCTCCTGAGATGCTGCTTGGCTTGCTGTGGTCATCCAGCTTCACACTTTGTTATACTGACTGTACCCAATCAGCTGCTCTTGTGGAACTCCTGACACAGTGTCCAACATCAATGTGATTCTGCAATTGGACATGTGTTGGATAATCTTGAGTGAGGAATTAGGTAAATAACCAGTTTAAGATAGTCAGTCAGATTCATAGTGTGGTACACCTTTACCCTGGAAGCTACATATATTAATACACAGTTATTTCCAAAGACAGAAAGATCAGGCACTAAGATAATAAAATGTGAGGCTGGATGAACACAGCAGGCCAAGCAGCATCTCAGGAGCACAAAAGCTGATGTTTCGGGCCTAGACCCTGTTTCAACTCAACAGAAATGGTGCTAGCCATTGACTAGTCCATTTCTCAAGGCTAATCAGTGTCAAACTGCCTCATTTAAAAATTAAATGAGACATGGATGTTAAAAGTCAATCAATTTTAAAGAACACATTCTCCATGGCAACACCTCTACCAATCAGAGTTCACCTGCCAACCAATCAGCACTTGCCTTTCATTCAATACAAAGCCTGTCTACCATTTACAAAGCACAAATCAGGAGTGTGACAGAATACTCCCCATTTATCTGGATTAGTTTCCATAAACACTTAAAAAAAAATTGGCACTATCCACAACTGCTTGATTGAAATAGTATCAACCAACATTTAATCCCTCCACAGCCAGTGCTCAGTAGTAGCAGTGTACCATGTACAAGAAGCACCACTGAAATTCACCTTACACAGAACATTCCTAATCCACAACCACTTCCATCTAAAAGAACAAGCACATTTCTGAAGAAGGGTCCAGACCCGAAACGTCACCATTCCTGCTCCTCTGATGCTGCTTGGCCTGCTGTATTCATCCGACTCTACACTTTGTTATCTCAGTATATAAATGAGAACACCACCACATACAAATTCTCATCCAAGCTATGCACCCTCCTGAGTTGAAAGTTTATCACTATTCTTTCTCTGTCGCTCAAACAAAATCCTGGCACTCTCTCCTAAGCAACTTTGAAGGTCAACCTACAGTACATGGGCTATAGTAGTCCAAGGAGACAACTCATGACCACCTTCTTAGGGGCAATTCGGCGAAGGGCAATAAATGTTGACCCAGTCAGCAATGCCCACATCCAATGAACAAATATAGAAAATGTGACCTAAAGATAAACAGCACTATTCTGCATGAATCAGTGCAGGCAATAAGCCAGTGACACTTCTTAGATCAAAGATTTGAAATAGAAACCACTACAATACAGGAGTGGGAAAATAAACTGAGCATGTTCAGTAAAGTATGTATTGTACTGATGGGAATTTCTCAAGACAAGCATCTGGTGCCCTTTGGCAAGACAATCGTGAGGTCGCCACCCAAATGAAGTGCAAAGACCATTTGTTTTCAAGATAATGTATCAACAATCTTTCTTCGCAGGGACAATTCTTCAATGGAAAATGCCAAAAGAAATAGTTACAGTCCCATCACAAGATATATCTTGAGATACATCTACTTCTGTGATTTTCATTACGAGGATGACCACCTGAGCAGGCTATGTTGTGTTTAGCTGGTGCTACACAAATAAATTTTGATATAAATGAATACTGGTCTACTTCAATGCAAGCAGAAGCATAGGAAGAAATATATCAATCCCATCTTTAACTACAATAAAAGCACTACCATTTGTAATGGGAGTTCAGTTAGCTGAGATGGCTGAAGTGCTAGTTTGTGATGCCAATACCATTGGTTCGATTTAGGTACTAGCTATAGTTATTATGGAGGTCTCCTTACCAGAGCCATGGTGCCCCTCACATTATGCTACCACCATTCATGTCTCCCTAGTGAGAGAGCACCCCTATGGTCTGTTAGGGTCATGGTAACTTTGCCTATCACTTCTCACTATCAAACATCACTGTTTTTAAGTATTCCAAAATTCTGTAGACTGTGGAGCAGTTCCAACTGATTGGAGCATGGCAAATGTAATTCCCTATTTAAAAAGGGAGGGAGAGAGAGAAAAAAAAAGAATTACAGAACAGATAGCATAAAATCAGCAGTGGGGAAAATGTTAGGGTCTGTGATAACACTTGGAAAGCATTAATGGGAGTACACAAAGCCTGTAGTGTAAGCAAGATAAATCATGCTTAATTCATCTATCAGAGTTCTTTTTTGACTATAAAAAATAGATAAAGCAGAGCTCATTAATGTGGTATATTTGGATCTTCAGAAAGCTTTTGATAAAGGTCTCTTATCAGTGGTTAGTGAGCAAAGTTAAAGCGCATGGCATAGAGGTTTATACATTAAACATAGAATCCCAGTGTGGAAACATGCCCTTCAAGTCAATACCAAACCAGACCCATCCCCCTATAGCCCACACATCTCTGAACACTACAGGCAATTTAGCACGGCCAATCCACCTAGCCTGCTCATCTTTAGACCGTGGGAGGAAACCAGAGCACACAGAGGAAGTCCACACAGATACAGGGAGAATGTACAAACTCCACACAGCCACCCAGAAGATGGAATTGAACGCAGGTCCCTTGTGCTGTGAGGCAACAGTGCTAACCACAGAGCCGCTGTGTCATCTTATTGACAGGGAAAATAATCAGTTGACAGACTGGAAATAGAGAATGAGAAAAAATTTTTTTTTCAAGTGGCAGGCAGTGACTAATAGGGCACTTTCAAGATCAGTGCTTTGGCCTCAGCTGTTCATGATATATATATATAAATAATTCGAGTGTAGGAGTTGGGAGGTCATATTGCAGTTCTACAATGCATTGGTTAGGCCACTTTTGGTATACTATGTTTAGTTCTGGTCTCCCTGCTATAGGAAAGACGTTGTTAAACTTGAGAGGGTGCAAGTGGAAGGTTTACAGGGAAGTTTCTGTGGTTGGATGGTGTGAGCTATAGAGGGAGGCTAAATAGGCTGGGGCTGTTTTCCCTGGAGTGTTGGAGGCCGAGGAAAGACCTTATAGAGATTAATATAGGGCTGTCCAAAACTAGAGGGCATAAGTTTAAGGTGAGAGGGGAAAGATTTATAAGTGTCCTAAGGGGCAACTTTTTCACATGGACAGTGATACATGTATGGAATGAGATGACAGAGGAAGTGGTGGAGGCTGGTACAATCTCAATATTTAAAAGGCATCTGGATGGGTAAATGAACAGGGAGGGTTTAGAGGAATATGGGCCAAATGCTGGCAAACACGTCTAGATTAGTTGGGAATATCCAGTCAGCATTGACTATTTGGACCAAAGGGTGTGTTTCCATGTTGTGAAACTCTATGACTCTACGACCTGAGACGGCACCAAATGCAACATTTCCAAGCTTACTTATGACACAAACTGTGACTGCGAGTTGTGAAGAGGATTCAAGATGGCTTCAAGGTGATCCAGGCAATTTGAGTGAAGGGGCAAACAAGTAGAAGATACAGTACAACATGGCTAAATGCAATGTTATGCACTTCAATGTGGAAAATAGAAATGCAGATAATTATTTAAATTGTGATAGAGCTGAAGTATGAATATGCAAAGCAGTCTGGATTCCATAGAATCCCCACAGTGTGGAAACAGGCCATTCAGCCCAAAAAATCCAAACCAAAGAGGTGCGTGGGCCCCATTTCTGAAGAAGGGTCCTGACGCAAAATGTCAACTGTCATGTTCCTCTGATGCTGCATCCCTCCAGCTCCATACTGTGTTATCCCACCAAAGAGCATCCCACCCAGAACAATTCCCCATACCTAAACACAATAGGCAATTTGGTATGACCAATACACCTACCCTACACATCTTTATGCAAGGAAACCAGAGTACACAGAAGAAACCCACACAGACACAGGGAGAATGTGCAAACTCCACACAGACAGTCATTCAAAGGTGGAATGGAACCCAGGTCCCTAGCACTGTGAAGCAGCAGTGCTAACCACTGAGCCACTCTGCCAAACCTGTTGTTATATACCAGTCAATGAAAGTAGACAGGAAGGCACAACTAGCAATTAGGAAGGCAAATGATAGGCTGGTATTCATTGTAAGAAGATTTGAGTTCAGAAGGAGGGCTGTTTACTGCAGTCATACAGAGTTTGGTGAGACTGCATCTGGAGTATTGTGTAGTTTTGGTTTTCCTCACGAAGAAAGGATAGACTTGTCAGCGAAGGAGAGCAGCAGCCCGAGGGGTCATAGTTTTAAGCTGGTTGGAGGAAAGTATAGAGGGGATGTCAGAGGCGGGTTCTTTACACAGAGAGTTGTGAGAGCATGGAATGCGTTGCCAACAGCAGTTGTGGAAGCAAGGTCATTGGGGTCATTTAAGAGACTGCTGAACATGCATATGGTCACAGAAATTTAAGGGTGCATACATGAGGATCAATGGCCGGCACAACATCGTGGGCTGAAGGGCCTGTTCTGTGCTGTACTGTTCTATGTTCTATTAGGCTGGTATTGGCAATGACAGGACTGCCTATGAGGAGGGTTGGATATTCATTCGACTTTAGAAGGATGTGAGTGGATCTGATTGAAACGTATAAAATTCTAACAGGACTGGAAAGGCTAATTGTAGAAAGGATGTTTCCCTGGTTGGGGAATCTAGAGCAAGGGCTGACAAAAATAGAAGTTGCTCGAAATGTTCTGAGAAAGGGTCACCAGACTCGAAACATTAACCCTGACTTCTCTTCACAGATGTTGTTAGACCATCTGAGCTTTTCCGGCAACTTCTGTCTGTGCTTATGATTTACAGCATCTGCAGCTCTTTCAGTTTTTATACAGATCCAGGGCTCACAATCTCAGTATACAGGGCACACTATTCAAAACTGAGATGTGGAAAAATTTCTTCATTTAAAAATCAGTGAACATGTGGAATTCTCTGCCAAAGGCAATTGTGGAGTTCAAATCACTGAATATATTCAAGAGGGAAATGGGTGCATGTTTAGATTTTAAAGGTGTCACGAAGTGTGGGTGAAAGTAAGAACATGGTATTGAGATAAAGGATCAGCCATGATCATATTGAAAAGCAAAGCAGGTTTGAAGGGCTGAGCAGCCTATTCCTAATTTAAATAAACAGAGGCCGGAAGAACTGCTGATCCTGGAGTCAGAGATAATACAGCGTGGAGCTGGAGGAACACAACAGGCCAGGCTGCATTAGAGGAGCAGAAAAGCTGATGTTTCGGGTCAGGGCCCTTCTTCAACAAATATTCCTAATTTCTATGTTTCTATATCATTACAGGCTATCACTTCTAACTACTAAAGATTCATCACCTCTAACTAGCAACGTACTGACATCTCCAATTACAAATAAAGTACGACCATCTCTAACTCATAATGAACACCATCACCTCTGACTACCAACTTCCTATTATCTCTGACTGCCCAACACTATAGCATGCCAAAACCAGCCCAGCCTGTCTCCGCTTCCCTAACCTGTTCTTCCTCTCACCTATCCCTTCCTCCCACCTCAAGCTGCACCTCCATTTCCTACCTACTACCTCATCCTGCCTCCTTGACCTGTTCATCTTCCCTGGACTGACCTATCCCCTCCCTACCTCCCCACCTATAATCTCCTCTCCACCCATCTTCTTTTCTCTCCATCTTCGGTCTGCCTCCCCCTCTCTCCCTATTTATTCCAGAACCCTCACCCCATCCCCCTCTCTGATGAAGGGTCTAGGCCCGAAACGTCAGCTTTTGTGCTCCTGAGATGCTGCTTGGCCTGCTGTGTTCATTCAGCTTCACACTTTGTTATCTTACTATAGCCTCTAACTCGCTCAAATTACATAAATCATTACCACCTCTGAACACTCTCTTTTGTTGAGTGACAAACATGTAAAATAACAGAGATGTTGAGGCTGAAGGCAGAAGTCTAATTGATAAGCGTAGATGGCAAAGTCATTGCATATCGTAAATTTATTCAGAAAGGATAAGCCATACATTCTTTCAAACAGCATGGGTTACATTTCTGTCAACTATCTGCCGTGCAAGGGAAAATTCTATTCAAATTATCTAAAAACATATCTTTCCTGAAGTTCAATGGCTAGATTTCCCACCAATAATAATTTATGTTTAGGAATTTACAAACAAGAAGGGGGCCAGTCAGTCATCAAATCTAATATACTGTCCAGTTGGATCATGGTTGATCATCGACTTAATGCCAGTATCACGCACTATTCAAATATCCCTGGCCATAATTATTATCCAGAAATCTATTGTTCTTTGCCTTGAATATGCTCAGTAACTGAGCTTCCATGGTCCTTCATGCTAGAGTCCAGTTAAAAATTTGGAAAGGTAAAGACTGATTAGGGATAGTCAACATGGCTTTGTGCGTGGCAAATCGTTTCTTACCAAGGTGAAGACTTCATTGAAGAAGTAACAAAGAGGATTGATGAAGGTAGAGCAGTGGATGTGATCCAAATGGACTTCAGTAAGGTGTTTGACAATGTCCCCCATGGTAGACTGGTTGGTAAGGTTAGATCACATAGAATAAGGAAGAGCTAGTTATCTGGGTACAGAAGTGGATCAAAAGTAGAAGATAGATGATGATTGTGGAGGACTGCTTTTCTGACTGGAGGCCTGTGGCCAGTGGTGTGCCACAAAGATCAGTGCTGGATCCACTGCTTTTTGTATTTTACATAAATGATTTGGATGTGAATATAGGAGATATGGTTAGAATTTTGCACTAGATGACACTAAAATTGGTGTACTGGATAACAAAGAAAGTTACCTCAGAGTACAAAGGGATCTTGATGAAATGGGCCAATGGACCGAGGAGTGGCAGATGGGTTTTAATTTAGATAAATGTGAGGTGCTGCATTTTGGAAAGGCAAATCAAGGCAGGGATTATACACTTAATGGTAAAGTCCTGGGGAATGTTGTTGAACAAAGATTCCTTGGAGAGCAGGTTCATTGTTCCTTGAAAGTGGAGTTGCAGGTAGATAGGACAGTGAAGAAGGCTTTTGGTATGTTTGCATTATTGGTCAAAGCATTGAGTATAGGAGCTGCAAGGTCATGTTGTGGCTTTACTGGACATTGGTTCAGTCACTTTTAGAGTATCACATGCAATTCTGGTCTCCCTCCTATCGGAAGGATATTGTAAAACTTAAAAGATTTCAGAAAAGATTGATGAGGATGTTGCCAGGGTTGGAGGATTTGGGCTATGGGGGAGGCTGTATAGGCTGGGGCTATTTTCCCTGGAGCATCGAAGGCTGAGGGGTGAACTTATAGAGATTTACAAAATCATGAGGGACATGAAAGGGGTAAATATACAAGGTCTTTTCCTCAGGGTAGGGATTCCAAATCTAGAGGGTATAGGTTTAAGGTGAGAAGGGAAAGATATAAAAGGGAATAAAGGGACAACCTTTTCTTGCGGTGGATGGTGCGGGTATGGAATGAAAGAAGCAGTAGAGGTCGGTATGATTACAATATTTAAAAGGCATCAGGGTGTGTATGTGAACAGGAAGGGTTTAGAGGGATATGAGCCAAATGCTGGCAAATGGGACCGGGCTCATTTGGATATCTGGTCGGCATGGATGAGTTGGACCAAAGAGTTTGTTTCAATGTTGTACAGCTCTATGACTCTATGACACTAATAGAGGCCCAGCTTACTCAAGAACTCCTGAAAAGTCAATGTTGCCATCTAAGGGATGAGTCTATTCATCCTGTGTTACATTCTGCATGTAGCGATTATTACCTGTTACTAACTGTTAGCAACTCTCAATCTCAGTTTGCAATCGCTGGTTGGAAGAATTCCTGATCATAACATGACATCCTATCAGGAAAATATCCCAACCACCACCCCCCCCCCAACATTTGCAGAGTCTTACACCCAGGTTAGAAATGTCAATTACTAGGGTAGAGAGATGATGGGAACTGCAGATGCTGGAGAATTCCAAGATAATAAAATGTGAGGCTGGATGAACACAGCAGGCCAAGCAGCATCTCAGGAGCACAAAAGCTGACGTTTCGGGCCTAGACCCTTCATCAGAGAGGGGGATGGGGAGAGGGAACTGGAATAAATAGGGAGAGAGGGGGAGGCGGACCGAAGATGGAGAGAGTATAGGTGGGGAGGTAGGGAGGGGATAGGTCAGTCCAGGGAAGACGGACAGGTCAAGGAGGTGGGATGAGGTTAGTAGGTAGCTGGGGACTCTGCAGCCATATGGTATCAATGTGGACTTCACCAGTTTCAAAATCTCCCCTTCCCCTACTGCATCCCTAAACCAGCCTAGTTCGTCCCCTCCCCCCACTGCACCACACAACCAGCCCAGCTCTTCCCCCCCACCCACTGCATCCCAATACCAGTCCAACCTGTCTCTGCCTCCCCAACCGGTTCTTCCTCTCACCCATCCCTTCCTCCCACCCCAAGCCGCACCTCCAGCTACCTACTAACCTCATCCCACCTCCTTGACCTGTCCGTCTTCCCTGGACTGACCTATCCCCTCCCTACCTCCCCACCTATACTCTCTCCACCTATCTTCTTTACTCTCCATCTTCAGTCCGCCTCCCCCTCTCTCCCTATTTATTCCAGTTCCCTCTCCCCATCCCCCTCTCTGATGAAGGGTCTAGGCCCGAAACGTCAGCTTTTGTGCTCCTGAGAGGCTGCTTGGCCTGCTGTGTTCATCCAGCCTCACATTTTATTATCAATTACTAGGGTATATAGGTTTAAGGAAAAGGAGAAAGTTTAAAGGAGATCTGAGATGTATGTTTCTATTTTACACAATGGATGGTAAATCCCTGGAATGCGCTGCCAGAGGGGCTGATAGAACCAGACTCAATAACAATGTTTAAGATAACAAGGTGTAGAGCTGGATGAACACAGCAGGCCAAGCAGCATCAGAGGAGCAGGAAAGCTGATGCTTTGAGTGTTTAAGAGTTATCTTGACAGATATATGAATAGGTAGAGAATAGAGGGATATAAACCACGTAAAGGCAAAGGGGCATTAGTTTAGAAAAGCATCATGTGTCAGCGCAGGCTAGGTGCGCTAAAGGGCCTGTTCCTGTGCTGTACTGTCTTTTGTTCTAAACCCAGGTCTAATGGCTGTGAGATAGAGGCACTAACATTCTGCTATAAGAGCCTCCAAGGTGTGAGTTCAACTTTCTAGTACTAAGACATCATTACTGGCATAAATACCCCATTGATGACAAGGTGAGTATTAATTACTGCCAGTCAACCTCTGCTACTGATAGTGAACAAGGAATCTCATATTTCCAGCTTTTTAATTTTTATGAGCAACTATAAAAATATCAAAATCTACTTTTATACCATGATGTTCTGCTCTCTTCCTTTTGTGTCTCTCAATTAAAACTATTTCTCCATCCCTTTTAATCATCTTTATGTACTTTATTTTTTACATAGATTTTCCCAGTTTAATGCACCTTATTTCTCAGTCTTTGATGTTTTAATTTGGCAATCCTTTAATTTTGTTAAGTAAAGGAAATATGTTGCTTTGTGTATTGTTCAAAGTTTGTTCTTCCTGGTGTATCATCATGAGTTCTCGTCTTCATTAACTTTGCAGGTAGACATGCAGCGCAGAACGTAAAGTATACAATGGTGTTGTGGTCGGATTCCTTCATTGCTTACTTTGGGAAAAGTCTGCCAAATTAGCTACTAATCAGGAATTCAACTGGGCAGTCCCAGATCTTCCCCGGGATCGAAACCCAAATTCCGCCACCTGATTGCAAACAGCCAATTCGTTGACAAGGCAGTTCTGCATTGCTCTGCAGCTTCACCGCAAGGATAGTAGTTGCTGCTGGTAATGAGCCTAATGGATATCTCAGGAACCCAGGTGAATGAATGCGGGGATGGTATGATGAAATTGCTGAGAATGGGAGAGGTAGTGGAGATTGGCACAAAGGCCAAGGAGGGAGGTGTGGGCGGCTCTCAGCAGGCACCATCTCCTTTCCCAATGCTCTGTCCTTCAATTGGGTTCCATGTGCTTCTGGATGAGGTACCTTGTGCCAGTGCCCAAGAAGACCAAGAGGATCCCGAGCATGGTTTACTCCATGGGCTTTCCATATGGCATGGATGAATGCCAACAGATGTGGCATTTAATCATCAAGCGGGTATTAATAGTGGGCTTCAATGGGTGATGGGATGTGGAGACCATCCATGTTCCTTTTTATGCCAGTCTTAACTGGGGCAGAGACAGGAAGATGGTATATTTCCTGCCACACCACTGGATCAAGAACTCTTGTTGCCAAACTGGATTTTTGGTAGGGGACAGTACCAAATTCTGCCTGTTTTGATGTAAAACTTTTATCACAGAAACATAACAGTGTGCATTTGTATTTGTTCAAGGCAGAAAATCTGGCTGGGATTAGTTGTAAAAATAGGTTTTCCTGAAAGAAGGAGTTAGTTGGGCATAGGCTTGATTATACTTTGCCATGTGTTTTGAAATCTCTCAAATTATATTATGTGTGATAACAAAGTGTGGAGCTGGACGAACACAGCAGGCCAAGCAACATCTTAGGAGTATAAAAGGTGATGTTTTGGGCCTAAACCCTTCATCAGAAAAGGCCTGCTGTGTTCATCCAGCCCCACACTTTGTTATCTTGGATTCTCCAGGATCTGCAGTTCTCATTATCTCTTATATTATGTGTGAATAGTTTGGCTGGATCTATTTTATCTTCATTTCTTTTATTTAATAAATTTCTGTTTTATTGTAAAAACCAAATCTGCAGCTTTGACTGTTTATGTTACAGTGAAAGACCACCACTTTAAATATAAATATAAAGAAAAATGTGACCTCACAAGTCAGATTTCAGACTGTAATTTGACTTGTCCAGTGATGATATCATCAGGATCCATAATACCTGGTAAAATTACATTGCTCATCTGCCTCAATTAGCCCCTAATAATAGGTAATGTTCAGGGATCCGAAGACCTAGGTTATCATGACTTTATTGCCTCTCCACCATCCTCAACCCAATGACTTGCTTCCAATCCCAGCTCTGAGTTATTGGTAAAAGTCTACCTTCAGCCACATTATTGAGAGAGACATTTCCAGCGCAATCCCAGAGGAGTGCTGCATGGTTGCAGACGGCACCTTTCAAATGAAATGCAAAGCGAGATTTCAGGTGGACTTAAAAGATTCCATTTTGAAGAAAGTTCTCCACGTGTGCTGGTGAAAATTTACCTGGTATTGCTAAAACAGATTTGTTGGTCATGAGTGATGAGGAAGTCGAATGCTTATCGTCTGGTCATTTCAATACCATTTCAAGGACTCGGACAGTGAAAGGGGCTAAAGAAATGCAAGTTCTTTCATTTGCATGAAATAGAAAATACAAAGTACAAGAAGGTGAAAAACCGCAAAATAATAGAAGTGGTAGGAAATGAAAGTACAAGTTATGTGAGATAATGTTAACAGATTCCTTTTCTATTCATCCCTCGGGTTCATTTTCTGAGTTTATAAAGTCTGTATGTTTCTTTTGTTCCATGAGCAGGTAAATGTAATTTTCTAAAAGTACAAACAATATTGACTGTCTAAGCTGTAAAATTACAATTTAGATTATACTTCTGTGACAAATTTATTTACCAAATGGTTCATATGTTCACCGGATTTTGGTTTAATTACACTTTGAGCTCCAGCTCCTCAAAATAGTGTTAAATCTCCAACAAGATATTTACCGAAATAAAAACTGAAAAAAGCTGTGAATGCTGTAAATCAGGAACAAAAACAAAAGTTTCTGGAAAAGCTCAGCAGGTTTGGCAGCACCTGTGAAGAAAAAGAATCAGTTAACGTTTCTGGTCCGGTGATTCTTCCTCGGAAGATATTTATCCATTCTGGAGTAAGTTGTTACCTGAGGCTAAATATTTGATTTGCCAAGCTAGTTACAGTATCAATTTCTACCTTAGTGAATAAGAAGAGCTCTGTATCTGAGCAGCTGTGAATAATCTCTACTCAAAGTAAACATTGGCCCAGCCTTCTCTGTGGTAATACCTGCAAAAGACGTCAGCATTCACTGTTACTACTCTACTGACGCTGGTAGTAACTGTGGGTGTTCGGGCATGTACGAAGTAATACAAAAGTTGAAAAACTGCCAGTCATTCTATGTTACTCTTGGCTATGCACTGCAGAGTTTCCTAAATTTTTTTTTTATTTTGCTGCCAAATGTGAATATCTGGGGAATTCCCTCACTAACCGTGTTTCGTAATGTAAAATCACCAAAGTTTTTTTTAAATTTATTCGCAGGGTGTAGGCAGCGTTGGCTAGGCAGCATTTATTGCCCATCTCTAATTGCTTAGAGGGCCAGGTAAGAGTTAACCACATTGCTGGAATCACACATGGGCCAGACCAGCTAAGGATGGCAGTTTCTTTCCCTATAGACCATTAGTGAACCAAATAGGTTTTTCCGACGATCATAGTCATCATTATAATCTTAATTCCAGATTCTTTTCATTGATTTCAAATTCCAACATCTGCCACGGTAGTATTTGGACCTGAGTCCCCAGGACATTAGCTGAGTGTACAGATTAATAGTTCAGTGATAATACCACTAGGCCACTGCCACCTCACGTTATACCAAGTGAAATATGTTGTAACTGAGTTTTCAGCTTCATAATTATTGTTCAATACTCTCACTGACTTATATTTGTTTGATGGCACTTTTTTTCCCACGATGAATAAAATTTCCCAATTTTGTTTTGAGACATGAAAGCATTTTTGATTTGCAAGTCTTTGCTGCTTTATTCTAATTAAATGCTCGCAAATATAAAACTGAAAGTGAACGGTTTTTATTAGTTTTAACCTCCTGGTTTGCTGCCAGTGTGAATACTTTTATTTGATTGGATATCACCTGTTGATCTTCTTAATTTATTGCTAAATTTAAACTGACATCAGAAAGGGATGCTCACTCCACAGAGATTGCTAAATCTTAACGGGCACTCTCTTTGAGGTTAGCAGGAATTTCACTTGGTTCAAAGCCGAATGCAAAATCTCAGCATTTGATTCTATGCAGGCACCCTGTAGTGTCCCTTACCTTCCATTGTTAAATAAACATTGATTCCGTTGAGTAATGCTCGCCCTGCTGGGGAAATAGCAGTGATTTTTTATTGGAATATAATGAATGGTTCTTAACCTAAAAAAAAGCAAGAACTCAGTAAAACTATAAAGCAAGTGACCCTTAATCAGAACAAACACTGCTGACTCTGAACAGGTATCCAGTGAGCAAATTCTATCCCAATAAAGAAATAGTACTTAACCTCTCTTGTTACACAGCAAGCAATCCTCACCCTGACTAAATTTGATTGATTTTGTTCAGGTTTCTTGCATACAAACTCTTTTCTAATGAATAGACACTTTTTAACCATCAAGAAAAATGCAACATTTGAAGTCATCTCATTCCCAATAGATTTGCAGCACGGGTCCCTCATCTTATAAAGCTGGAAATGTATTGATGACTCCATACATTGGGTAATCTTTACCTGCTATGTAAAGACAGGTCTATTGCCATCCTGCGACTCAGTTCCTAAAACAGGCATTGTCTTCAACCTGACAAAAACAGAAAATGCGAGAGAAACTCAGCAAATCTGGCAACAACTGCGGGGAGAAAGCAGAGTCAACGCTCCAAGTCTATCTGATGAAGAGTCAGAGATGTTGACTCTGTTTCTCTCTCCACAGATGCATCCAGACCTTCTGGGTTTCTCCAATAAATCCTGTTTTTGTCAGGTTTCCAGCAACTCTTTGTCTAATTATTTCTCCACCCTTCCTCAATGACATATTTAGCCCTGATTTCAGGCAGCCAGTTCAAATAGCTGCAATATTGGCCTGACCCATGTCAGATATTCTTTGTGACCACCCTTGGTGCGCAGGGTGAAATCTGGATTCCATGCAGCTGCTTTCAAGGGAATTTTTCAATACTGCAGGAACCGTATTATCATTAGCAACTAAAAACTGAGTGAACACAGGACATAGAACAGTAGAGCGCAGTGCAGGCCTTTGGATCATGATGGTGACCAACCTATTATGCTACTAAGGTCAAACTACCCTGCAAACCCTACATTATACTATCCTCCATGTGCCTATCCAAGAGTCGCTTAAATGTCCCTGATGTATCTGACTCCACCACCACTGCTGGTAGCACATCCCATGCACCCACCATTCTTTGTGTGAAAAACCTGCCTCTGACATCTCCCCTATACCATCCTCCAGTCACCTTAAAATTATGCCCCCTCATAATAGTCATTTCCACCCTGGGAAAAAGTCTCCTTGTATCCACTCTATGAATGTTCTAAAATGGTCAAAACCACAGCTATTAACCCTGCAGTTATTTCTCTAACTTCAGGCCTCTTTATATGAAAATAGTGGCCAATCGATTATAAGTAATGAGGGAATCTGTGGTGTATAGGTCGATTGAACCACAACTCCCAGTGCAATGCAAGGGCTCTTAATCAATAAAATGTTATTTTTGCATTTATTCAGTAATAATTGATAAATTGCTGACAACTCGATGCTTCTTTTTCTCTCCAGTCCATCTAAATTATTTTCAGTGGATCAAATTTCTCCTCATCAAAAGGAACAGATGGATAAAGGGAATTTTGTCTCTGTCAGGGTAATGCTAATGACTAGATAATAAAATGTGAGGCTGGATGAACACAGCAGGCCAAGCAGCAGCTTTGCTCCTGAGATGCTGCTTGGCCTGCTGTGTTCATCCAGCCTCACATTTTATTATCTTGGAATTCTCCAGCATCTGCAGTTCCCATTATCTCTAATGCTAATGACTGCTGCCTTTCACATGTTCCGGCAGTTACAGCTTGCTAGTTTTCTTTACAGCATCCACAGCTCTTGTCAGAAGAGAATTCCAAAGCTCTCAGCCTCTCAGTCTAGAAAGACTGACTGACCCTTTATGTTAAGGATGTGACCTCCAGTTCTAAACTCCCCAGCCAGGAAACATGTTGTCTTCTCCCCATCTTGCTAAATCCTCTCATCTTCTTACGTGCTTGGAAGAGAGGAATACTCATCCTTCCAATTCCAGAGCATAAAGACTGATTCACCTCAATCTCTTCCCATAGGATGATCCCATCTCACAGGAAACATGGGGAGGCAATGGCCTAGTGGTTTTATCACTAGATTATTAATCCAGAAACTCAGCTAATATTCTTGGGACCCAGGTTCAAATTTTGTTTTTATTAATTCAGGGGATGAGGGTGCCACTGCTATTTATTGCCCATCCCTAATTGCCTATCAGAATCAACCACCTTGCAGTGGGTGTGGAGTCACATGTGGGCCAGACTAAGTAGGGATGGCAGTTTCCTTCCCTAAAGGACATTATTGAAACAGGTGGGCTTTTGCAACAATCGACAACAGATTCATGGTCATCATTAAATTCTTAATTGCACATTTCTGTTGGACTCAAATTGCACCATCTGCCGTGATGAGATTCAAACCCGGGTCCTCAGATTGTTACCGGGGCCTCTGGATTAACAGTCTAGTGATAATACCACTAGGTCATTACCTCCCTTAAATCCTGCCATCGCGGATGGTAGAATTTGAATTTCAAAAGAAGCTAGAATTAAGGGTCTAATGATGACAGTGAAACCACCATCAATTGTTGGAAAAGGCCATCTAGTTCACAAGTATCCTTTAGGGAGGGAAATCTGTCATCCTTACCTGGTCTGGCCTACATGTGACTTCAGACCCACAGCAATGTGGTTGACTCTTAATCACTGGTGAACATATGCTTCAAAATATTGAGGTTATTTACAACCCAGCACTCTGGTTCTGCACATGTCAGTTTAACAATTGCCTGTTGCTGGATGATCTCAGCATCTGGAGCTCAATGCCAACTTCTGTCACAAGTAGATATTATCAACCTTACTGCTTGGCAATGCCCTTAATGGGCGATTAAGGATGGGCGAGAAATGCTGGCCTAACCAGTGATGCCCACATCCTGTAAGTGGATAAAGAGGAAGGTAATAAAGTGTGGGGCTGGATGAACACAGCAGGCCAAGCAGCATCTTAGGAGCACAAAAGCTGACGTTTCAGGCCTAGACCCTTCATCAGAAAAGGGGGTACCTCATCCCACCCCCTTGACCTGTCTATCCTCCCTGGACTGACCTATCCCCTCCCTACTTCCTCATTCATACCCTCTTCTCCACCTATCTTCTCCTCTATCCATCTTCGGTCTGCCTCCCCCTCTCTCCCTATTTATTTCAGAACCCTCTCCCCATTCCCCTTTTCTGATGAAGGGTCTAGAGCCAAAACTTCAACTTTTGTGCTCCTAAGATGCTGTTCAGCCTGCTGTGTTCATCCAGCTCCACATTTTATTGTCTCGGATTTTCCAGCGTCTGCAATTCCAACTATCTCGAAAGAGAAAGGTGAATGGATTCCAGAAGGAATGTTAAATCAAGCCGTTCCAAACAAGTGTAGAGCTGGATGAACACAAGCAGCATCATCGGAGCAGGAAAGCTGATGTTTCAGGTCTGGACCTTTCTTCAGACCTGAAATGTCAGCTTTCCTGGTCCTCTGATGCTGCCTGGCCTGTTGTGTTGCTCCAACTGCTTACTATCTCAGGTTCTCTAGCATTGGCAGGTCCTACTATCTCTTCCTAAAAAGTGACTTGCACCAACAGATCCATACTGTGTTTTATATTCCACATGAACTCCATTGCACCCCATCAACATATCCTTGCTTTCTTATCTCCCACGTGTATTTATCTCATCTCCCTTTACATCCATTTAATTGCATCAGTTACACCTTCTGGTAGTCAGGATGTAAAAGTCTCTATGTAATGACAAGACTTTTGAGTTTGTATTTCAAACTTATCCAATAAGGCTTTGTGAAAAACTGCCCACAGTGATAATTCCTCCTGATCTCTTCCCTTTTGTCTGCTGTGGGGAGGTGAGTCCACTTATAATTTCAACATAACCACAGACCGCCTGAGATTGAGTCAGCCAGTTTCAACCAGGACAGAACCAATGACGGAGAAACTTCCTGCAGATACTGGAATCTGTGCTGAAAACATAAAATGCTGGAGATCACAGTGGGTCAGGACAGCATCCATGGTGAGAAGGCAAGCTAACATTTCAAGTCTAGAAGACTCTTTATCAGAGCTGATTAAGGCTCATCTCGACTCAAAACGTTAGCTTGCTCTCTCTCCATGGATGCTGTCCTGACCCGTTGTGATCTCCACAAAACACTTTCAGTACAGAACCATTGTCTGTTACACCCTGAGCTTGAAAGGTTAGATGTAGTTTTGCTTTTGTTGGAAGATTACTGGAGCTGAGGTTAGTCCATGTTTTGGAACATCTGGGCTCCTCAGCAGCAATCACTGATGAACATATGCTTCAAAACACGGGGGTTATTTACAGCCTAACACCTCTAGTTCTGTGCATGTCAGTCTAACAACAATCTGTTGTTGGCTGATCTTATGAGCTGGAGCTCAATACCCGACTTCTGTCCCAATGGAAATAATCAGCCACTGCTTGGTAATGAGACTGAATGATGCCTAGTGCCTGAAAGATGTCTGTCTGTAGAGACTAGTCCGATTAATGCCAATTGCAGATGACTTGTAGTTCATACCTCCCAATGTTTATTAGTAAAGGTTGAGCTCATTGATGTCAAACCCTAGGGACTAATGCACACTAAAGTCCATCATTGATCCTGAAGGTTGATGTCAAACTACTTTCGTCTGGTATTTGTCTCACATCAATTTTAATTACTGACAAATAAAGTCTGCTTATCTGCATTGTGGAAGACATGTACAATAATATCAATCAAAGAAGTGCAGTGTATGGAATCATCATTCACAGAGCACAGTGTACACTGTTATCAATCACAGAAACAGCCCGCGATAGACAGAACCAAGTCATTTGATAAACAACAGATCAAAATTCTGCACATCTGCCGCACTGGCCACTGCTGGTGTTGGACAATCAAAGATGGGCCCCATCAACATTTGTATCCTCAGCATTGGCAAAAGACCATTTCATCAGCGGAAGAGGCAAGGCCAAAGAGCTTGAAATCATTTCTCAGTTCCACAGGTTGACTGTATGATCCATCTCACTCGCACCAAAATGGGCAGCCAGTTTCCAGCTGTTCAATCACTTCACATGTTGTAGGATGCAACAGGTGCATTGGGCAGTCACGTTGTGGCTGTATAGGGCATTGCTGAGGCCACTTTCAGAATACAGCATTCTATTCTGGTCTCCCTGCTGTAGGAAGGAAGGTTTAAGTTGAGAGGGGAAAGATTTGAAAAGGCCATAAGGAGCAGAAGGTAGTGTGTGTATGGAATGAGCTGCCAGAGGAAATGCTGAATAGTTACAACTGTAATTACTAGCATAATTACAACTTTTAAAAAGGCTTATGGATAGGTATATGAACAGAAAGAGATTAGAGCGATATGGGTAAAATGCTGGCAAATAGGGCTAGATTAATCTCGGATATCTGGTCAACATGGACGAGTTTGACCTGATGGTCTGTTTTTATGCTGCACATCTCTATGTCTCTATGACTCTATAACAAATATTACTGGAGTTAACAACATCCAGTGGCAGGGTTCCAGACCTGAAAAGCTAGCTGTGCCTCCAAAGAAACAATAAGTGACGAGAGATTTGCTAGCATTCCTAGCCAGTAGCATTTATGAATGTCTTGCTCACAGATACTTAATTTGAGTTTTGTCATGTCCAGTCAGCTTCTAACTTCAGACTCAATCTAACCTTAGAGCTTAGTCTTACACTTATTGGAGATGAAGTGAGACTGATTGCCCTTGACATCAACATAGTATTTATCACATTGGGCATCAAGCAGCCCGAACAAAACTGGGGTCAATGGAAATCAGGGGAAGGCTCTACACCACTCAGAGTTGTACCTGTCACAAAGGAAGATGACAGTGGCTGCTGATGCCAATCACATTCAGGAATAGGAATATCCAGAATCAACCACCAATGATCACCCATTCTTCATAGAGTCAGAATTGAGGACGTTTGCTCATAATTGCAATGTTCAGTACCATTCACAGCATCTCAGGTACTGAAGAAGTCAGTGTATGTATGCAGTCAGATCTGGAAAACATTCAGGCTTCGGCTAATACGTGGTTAGCAATGTTCCTTGATAAGTGCCCGGCACTGATTGGAGTCATAGTTAGCATGAAGGATGCAGTTGTTAGAAGCTCATCGTCTTAATGTCAGGAGAATGCTAAGGAGGAATTCCTCAAGTTGTGTCTGACATGCAACCATCTACAGCATTGACGTCAATATCCTACCCCATTGTAAGGTCAGAGTTGGGGGCTTTGGCCGATGATTGCACTGTACTCTGTAGCAATCATAAGGTACCTCAGGGTACAGACATAAAGCACATCTATAACCATTCATTCTTGGGTTGGTAAGGGGAAAGCAAATCCCAAGTAATGAGCATCTCCAACATAAAAGGAACTTTACTAATCTTAGTTTAATCCTGCACCATAACATCCTTACATCCACTAGTGGCCAAACACCTAATTAGTATAATTACGGTAACTACAAAAGGTAAAAAGCTGGGGGCTCTGCAGCAGTTGACTTCCTTGCACTGCGGTGGCAGCTTGTACCATCTCCAAAAGGCATTGTAGAAACTCATCAAGGTTTCCTTAAGATCAACATCCTGCCACCGCCTAAAAAAACAAGGTCAACCATCTGCAAATTTTCCACCTAAATCATACTCGGTCCTAAATTGGAACTATGTCACCATCCCTTCACTGTGGCTGGGAAGTCTCTCCCTAACAGCTCTGACGGTGCCCTAACACCACAAGAACTGCAATGACTCAAGAAAACCGCACACCGTCACCTTCTCTGATTCTGCAATAACTGTTGGCCTTGCTGTTAATACTCATATCTTACGAACAAATAAAACATAAGACTTGTGTAAATCAATTGTAGAGGGCTGGCTTACAAAGCATCAATTGCTGAAGATTGTTGGAAACTGTTATCTATTACTGAAGACTAATATATACTCCAGTCAATTTGTAAGGATAGGAATTATTCCCTGAAGGATACTGTTTGCAGCTATTAATCTTGAAAATCCGAACGTTGTATTAGTTATTGAAGAGTCAAGACTGACTATTGATGAGGGGCAGTGCTTTCCCTTTTCAGCGTCAGGCTGTGTCCTTACAATCATCATTCCCATTTCACTGGAATGACTCTCAAAAAAACTGTTTCTGCACTCTCTCCAATGCATTTGTGTCTTTCCTGTAATGTGGCAACCACAACTGCACATAATATCTTGGATGAGATAAAACAAGGAACTGCGGATGCTGGAAATCCAAAATGAAAACAGAAATTGCTGGGGAAACTCAGCACGTCTGCCAGCATCTGCAGAGAGAGAAACAGAGTTAATGTTTTGGGACCCAGTGACCCTCCTTCAGGACTGACGATAGCTGGAAAGAAGTGGTATATATGCAGAAGGCAGGTGTGGGATGGGGGTGGGGGGGCGGAGGCAGAAGGAGTTAGCAGACAGGTGGAAATGGAGTGCAGAGAGACAGAGAGTAGAAGGCAGTTTAGCAGACTAGGGCTTTTTTCAGCACAGCCTACCTATTCTCACATATTATGATCATTGTAATTGGCTTTTCTCCTTCACCGGCTTACCATTATCGATCCCACTCAAGACAGCAATGGAGTTGGGCTCCTCACTAGAGTTCCACTGCTCCAGCCTCTTTCCTCTCTACTTCTTTCTTCTCTTCTCACTTTACTTCTTGGTAGCATTTAGAGCTCAGTTGTGGAGGTGGCAATGACAGCGGCTGAGGGACTTTGATGGTCAATCGCGAGGTAGCTGGTTGCGGTCAGTGGCTTCACCGATGCCTGGAGCTGTACCAAAGCAGAAAGGTGGCTAATGTGGAAATGGAGTATGAACCTGGATGGTATCAATAATGATGAAGTACAATGGTGAGATCAGCAATGGTCAGCGGTGAGGTCAGAGATGGTCAGTGGTGAGATCAGCAATGGTCGGCGGTGGTCAGCGATGAGATCAGCGATGGTCAGCAGTGAGATCAGCAATGGTCAGTGGTGAGGTCAGCGATGGTCAATGGTGAGGTCAGTGATGGTCAATAGTGAGGTCAGCATCAATGATCAGTGATGAGATCAGCAGTGATGGACAGTGATGGTGGTCAGTGGTAAGATTAGCAGTGATAGTCAGCGGTGATGGTCAGCAGTGATGGTCAGCAATGGTGGTCAGCGGTGACATCAGCAGTGATGGTCAGTGGTGGTCAGCAGTGATGGTCAGTAGTGATATCAGCATCAATGGTCAGTCGTGAGATCAGCAATGATGGTCAGCAGTGATGGTCAGCAGTGATGTTCAGCAGTAAGATCAGCAATGATGGTCAGCAGTAAAATAAGCAGTGATGGTCAGCGGTGATGGTCAGCAGTAAGATCAGCAATGATGGTCAGCAGTAAGATAAGCAGTGATGGTCAGCGGTGATGGTCAGCAGTGATGGTCAGCAGTAAGATCAGCAATGATGGTCAGCAGTAAGATAAGCAGTGATGGTCAGCGGTGATGGTCAGCAGTAAGATCAGCAATGATGGTCAGCAGTAAGATAAGCAGTGATGGTCAGCGGTGATGGTCAGCAGTGATGGTCAGCAGTAAGATCAGCAATGATGGTCAGCAGTAAGATAAGCAGTGATGGTCAGCGGTGATGGTCAGCAGTAAGATCAGCAATGATGGTCAGCAGTGATGGTCAGCAGTGATGGTCAGTGATAAGATCAGCAATGATGGTCAGCGGTGATGGTCAGCAGCAAAAGCAGAAGAAAAACGCAGGTGGGTCTTAAACTTGTGAAGGGGAGAGCGAGCCCTCTTGGGGAAAACCCAGCATGGAGAGTCTGCAGGCCCGGACTGTAACGTCTGACTTTTAAAATTTATTTCTTTATTTTTCCACTTTATACTGAGAAGACTGTAGTGCCGAACTTTTTTAACTTATTTCTTTATTTTTCTACTTTTGTAATTTAGATGTTGTCTCGAGGTACTTTGTACTTAACATAGAGCCATATGTGGTGACATTGTACACTTTTTACTGTCCTCTCGTACTCTGTACTTGAGTATATGTGACAAGAAAATTTAAATCAAATCTAAAATATATCTGAAATCCTTTGTCTGCCTAACTGTCTTTCTCTCTCTCTGGGCCCTGGCTCAACCTCTCTGAAACATAAACTGCTTTCTCTCCCCGCAGATGCTGCCAAATCTGCTGAGTTTCCAGATTTTTTAAAAAAATGTTTTACTCCAGATCAGATCCTGTTTTAATTTGATTGGGTTATGGAAAGATACGTTAGTCTCTCATTTCTGAGACTTGAGTTTTGATTTGGCCTAGGCTCAAAGGATGGAAGCCCATTTGCCCAAAGTAAACTAAAATAACAAAGCAAAAATACAGTCTGTTCTACCTGAAAAATGTTCTTCGAGTTAAGGGATGGAATATACTACACTCCCTTCTTTTAACATACGTATCACAGAACATTGCTTGACTGTTGCAAACTCTGAGGCCAAATTTTTTTTTGAGCACTGAGACCGTTTTCTGCAAACCAAAGCTGAAGCATAAATTATTTAAACAATATTTAATGGTCTGTTAGGGGCTGATCAGCAAAACAGCTTGAACATAAGATCATAGAATGCTCAAAATGTAGAAAGAGGCCATTTTGCCCAGTGAGTCTTCACTGAATCTCTTACCATCATCCAAACTAGACCCAGCCCCCTACTCGATGCACTTAGCCCTGCCTTAGTACCGTGGCTAATCCTGCATATCCCTGGACACGATGGACGATTTAACACGGTTAATCCGCATAGCCTGCAAATCTTTGGACACTGGGAGTAAACCGGAACACCATCAATTCATGATTTTCTTCCCATTTCAGGAGCAGCAAAAGTTCTTATCCGTGTATTTCCCATTTGTGTCCGGTGATGGCATTGCTATCATGACGTATTTTCTCACTGTGGCCTGCCCGTGAGCTGAGTCACTCGCTCTGAATGAAGTTCACCATAAAAGAAATTGTGCAAAAAGGCCACACCGAAAGCTTTCTCATCTTTGCCAGTTTACTGATCCCAACTATGTTGAGGCAGGCCTTGCATTTACATAGCACCTTTCCTGGTCTCAGAACATCCTGAGGTACTTTGCAGCCTTAGAAGTATTTCTGAAGTGTAGTTACTGAGGCACTGTGGGTAGCACGGTAGCCAATTCTGCATCTCTGTCCATTATCACACCAGAGTGATAATGACAGGATAGTCTAGTCTTGCAAGGTCGGTTGAGGGATTAAAAAAATAAACAACACATGGAGCAACTCTAAATGATTTCTCTCTCCAGAGGAACTATCAGACTTCCTGAGTTTTTTATAGTCCTTGCTACTTTTGTTTTAATTTCAGATCTCCACCATCTGCAATAATTGGCTTTTATCAAAGCCTCAACCAATTGCCTCCAAATATGACAATCACAGAAAGTACAAAAGACCCATGTTTCTGAAGAGGCAGCGGAACAGGAATTACGGATGTAATGGGAACTGCAGATGCTGGAGAATCCGAGATAACAAAGCGTGGGGCTGGATGAACACAGCAGGCCAAGCAGCATCTTGGGAGCACAAAAGCTGAAGTTTCGGGCTTCAGGAATGTTCTGAGGATGAATGAAGGGTCTCGGCCCGAAACGTCAGCTTTTGTGCTCCTCAGACGCTGCGTACATCCAGCTCCACACTTTGTTATCTAGAACAGGAATTACAATTGGGCAATGAATGGCTTCAGGAAAATAAATCTCTGATCAATTTCGCCAAGCACGACACTTCACTCAGAAATGGCTAACCAGAAGCCAGAATTCTGAGCTGCCCCAAGGACAGCTGTACAACTAGAACTGGATGGCAGGAGATTTTGAACATGTCTTACATGTATGGTTTTTAACAAGGGGTTTAACTCAAACCTCTGTGGGCACACACAGCTGCTTTAAATAGCTGTTAATCTCAAAGGTAAATGGTTTGCTGTGCACATGGAATGAGTCACTGGAGATTTATTCCTTTGTTGTTCACTGCCTGATAGGCTGATGAGGAATAGAGTTGGGTCTGTCAGCCAATGACCTTCATACAAGACACCCCCAAATCCACTCACAACAGGGTAGAATCCCTGTCATTCTCTGCTCTCTGAGATACTATCACAATGCAAAGCGCTCAGCCAACGCCCAGTGAGAGACTGCAATTAGACAATGGCTTCTTTTGTAATTCGTGCTTCTGCCTTTTAAAGAAATGTTTGCCTTTACAGCACCTCTCACCATCTCAAGATGTCCCTGAGCATTTTACAGCCGATGATGTCCACAAGACCATCAGGCCAAAAGACTATTAGGCATAGGAGTAGAAATTAGGCCATTCAGCCCATCAAGTCTGCTCATGCGTTACATGTCATCTGTATCGAGAGCTGGAGGAACCTGGCATGTGATAAAACACTCCAGGAAAAGCCACAGAAAAAGAAACCAGCCTGTGTACTCACACCCAGAGGAAGAGGGATGCAGTGATTATAATGAGGTCAGCCAGGTTGAGCTTATAGGATAGGAGTTCCCTGAATGAGGCTGTCAATCTGGTCCCATCAGGGAGCCCTGGCTGACAGGTATAAACAGGAGTGTCAGAGGTTCTGTTCTCTCTGAGAGCTGGCTCTGAGGGAGCCTGATCAGTGTCAAGGGCTCTCCATGTGTAAATAAAGGGTGACATTGTAACAGGATACCTGCCACATTGGAGTTATATTAGTATTGTTCCACATCCACTTTAGTGTTTGTAACATGAACTGAAGCCAGATAGACAAGGTAGAAGCAGGGCTCATAACCTGGTGAGTTTTAGCAGAGATGAAAATGAGGAGAAGAGCTTCAGCTACCCGTGAGGCCAGTTCTAGAGAAATATCTCCATTTTCTGGTTGCTGTGACCCCTGAAGTTGACCCAGTTTCCCAGTTCAAATTAGCACACGATTAGCAGATGAATGAACATCTGCCCCAAACCGTGTAGGTGTCTGATTAGTGGGCAGGGCGGGAGTGGAATGTTTTATCGTGGGAGCAGATGTGGCGGAGGCGGAGGAACCCACTCCCGCACATCCCAGATGTCCAAGTTCTTTAAGGACCGCAACTTTCCCCCCACGGTGATCGAGAACGCCCTTGACCGCGTCTCCCGCATTTCCCGCGACACATCCCTCACACCCCGCCCCCGCCACAACCGCCCCAAGAGGATCCCCCTCGTTCTCACACACCACCCTACCAACCTCCAGATACAATGCATTATCCTCCGACACTTCCGCCATTTACAATCCGACCCCACCACCCAAGACATTTTTCAATCCCCTCCCCTGTCTGCTTTCCGGAGAGACCACTCTCTCCATGACTCCCTTGTTCGCTCCACACTGCCCTCCAACCCCACCACACCCGTCACCTTCCCCTGCAACCGCAGGAAATGCTACACTTGTCCCCACACCTCCTCCCTCACCCCCATCCCAGGCCCCAAGATGACATTCCACATTAAGCAGAGGTTCACCTGCACATCTGCCAATGTGGTATACTGCATCCACTGTACCCGGTGCGGCTTCCTCTACATTGGGGAAACCAAGCGGAGGCTTGGGGACCGCTTTGCAGAACACCTCCGCTCAGTTCGCAACAAACAACTGCACCTCCCAGTCGCAAACCATTTCCACTCCCCCTCCCATTCTCTTGATGACATGTCCATCATGGGCCTCCTGCACTGCCACAATGATGCCACCCGAAGGTTGCAGGAACAGCAACTCATATTCCGCCTGGGAACCCTGCAGCCATATGGTATCAATGTGGACTTCACCAGTTTCAAAATCTCCCCTTCCCCTACTGCATCCCTAAACCAGCCCAGTTCATCCCCTCCCCCCACTGCACCACACAACCAGCCCAGCTCTTCCCCCCCACCCACTGCATCCCAAAACCAGTCCAACCTGTCTCTGCCTCCCTAACCGGTTCTTCCTCTCACCCATCCCTTCCTCCCACCCCAAGCCGCACCCCCATCTACCTACTAACCTCATCCCACCTCCTTGACCTGTCCGTCTTCCCTGGACTGACCTATCCCCTCCCTACCTCCCCACCTATACTCTCCTCTCCACTTATCTTCTTTTCTCGCCATATTTGGTCCACCTCCCCCTCTCTCCCTATTTATTCCAGTTCCCTCCCCCCATCCCCCTCTCTGATGAAGGGTCTAGGCCCGAAACGTCAGCTTTTGTGCTCCTGAGATGCTGCTTGGCCTGCTGTGTTCATCCAGCCTCACATTTTATTATCCTGGTATCTCCAGCATCTGCAGTTCCCATTATCTCTGATGTAGGACCAGAATTAGGCCATGGGGAAACAATACCTAGTGGGTATTGGCACTGAACTGTTAATCAAAGGTCCAAGATAATGCTCTGGGGACCTGGGTTTGAAACCTACCACAGCAGATGGTGGAATTTGAATTTAATAAATATCTGGAATTAAGAGTCCAATGATGACCATGTATCTAGCGTCAATTGTCAGGAAAAACCCATCTGGTTCACTAATGCCCTTTAAGGAATGAAACTGCCATCCTTACCTGGTTTGGCCTACATGTGACTCCAGACCCACAACAATGTGGTTGACTCTTAACTGCCACTGGGCAATTAACGATAGGCAATAAATGCTGCCCTAGCCATCAAACCGTCATCCCATATTTGAATAAAGGAAAAAAAAGGCCATTCAGCTATTCGAGTCTGCTCAACCATTCAATCATGTTTTATGTTTCTCAACCCCGTTCTTCCACTTTCTCCCCAAAACCCTTGATCACCTTAACAATCAAAAACCTATCTCTGTCTTAAAAGCACCTCAATGACCTGTCCTCCATAGCCTTCTGCAGCAGAGATCCATAGATGTCCCATTTTCTGGCTGAAGAAAAATTAAATATCTGCATCAGGTTGAAGGGAAGTTGACCTTTAACCTCTCCTCCCTAGCCAGAAAGGGAACCAAATACAGCTGACTGATGCCTGATATTAAAGTGATCAAAATTGAATGGGTCCCACAACTGATACTCAATCCTGTCCAGCTTGGGACCCACTCCCAAACACAAACAGCAGAGAAAGAAAGGTTTTCCTGAATGTGCTCACGGGTTATGGCTAGGTCAGCATTTATTACCACTGTTAATTGGACTGAGTGGCTTACTAGGGGCATTTCAGAGTGCACTTAAAAGTCAAAGACATTAGTGTGGCTATACTGGCTAGAGAAACTCAGTAGGGTCTGCAGAGAGCAAAACAGAGTTAATTCTAAAAGTCTTCTTCAGGGCATTGGGGTGGGTAAACGTAGAATATAGAATAGGACAGTACAGTACAGGCCCTTCGGCCCATGATGTTGTGCCAACCTATTATCTTACTAAGACCAAACTACCCTGCATACACTACATTTTACTATCCCCCATGTGCCTACCCAAGTGTCACTTAAGTGTCCCTAATGTATCTGACTCCACTACCACTGCTGGCAGCTCATTCCGCGCGCCCATCACTCTCTGTGTGAAGAACCTACCTCTGACATCTCCCCTATACCTCCTTCAATCACCTTAAAATTATGCCCTCTCATAATAATCATTTCTCCCCTGGGAGAAAAAGTCTCTGACCATCCACTCTATCTATGCCTCTCAATTTTAGAGAAAGCCTTGAGTTTTTCCTTGATCCTACCCGCCAAGGTTTCCTCATGCCCCCTTCTAGGTGTGGAGTCACTGGGTAAGGGTGACTAATTCACTTGCCCAGAGGCTATTAGCAAATGAACTGGGCAATTGTTATGTGCTCATCATTGGCTGGCTTTTAATTCCAGCACATTATTGAATTCAAGGATCACCACTTGACACCTGATGCAGGATTTGAACCCACATCCTTCAGAACATTGGCCCGGGTCACTCGGTTCCTAAAACAGTGTTACTACCACCGTCCCCACTCCTCAGCTGGCACAGGCCTCCAAACCAAGGCACAGAAAGTGTTTGTTTCTGTTTCTGTTTCTGTTTCTCCTTTCATTTCTACAGCTGCCTCATTTGGCAAGGTGGTTTTCAGAGGCACTGGACACCCTCCAGCATGCGGTCACCATTTTTCAGATGTGAACCCAAGCAGTGACTGTTGGCAGGACATTAGACTGCATCATGCCAAGCCTTCCCCTGTCACTAACTGTCACCCAATCGCACGGTGAAATATTTACAAGTCACAACCTATAGCACCACCTTAGGTACAAAGGTACATAGTTACAGATTCTTAAGTACCAGTTCTTAGGGAAAAGTAAATTTTAAAATAAAGAAACAGAAGTTCCAACATTAAATTAGAAAAAATAGAGAAATAAGAGATCAGAATGTCAAGGCTGCCAACACAGACTGCGCCAGGTTTCACCTCGAGGCCAGGAGTACTGGGGCTTGAATCCACACTGAGGCCTGGTGTTTGTGTCTACACTGTACACTAAGGCCTGGTGGCTGTGTCTACACTGTACTCTGAGGCCTGGTGGCTGTGTCTACGCTGAGGCCTGGTGTCTGTGTCAACACTGAGGCCTGTTGTCTCTGTCTACACTAAAGCCTGGTGTCCATGTCTACACTGAGACTTGGTGTCCATGTCAACACCGAGGCCTGGTGTCTCTGTCTACATTGAGGCCTGGTGTCCGTGTCAACACCGAGGCCTGGTGTCTCTGTCTACACTGAGGCCTGGTGACTGTGTCTACACTGAGGCCTAGTGTCTCTGTCTAAACTGAGGTCTGGTGTCTGTGTCTACACTGAGGCCTGGTGTCCGTGTCAACATCGAGGCCTGGTGTCTCTGTCTACACTGATGCCTGGTTGTGTCTACATTAAGGCCTGGTGATGGTGTCTACCCTGAGGCCTGGTGTCCATGTCAGCACCGAGGCCTGGTGTCTGTGTCTACATGAGGCCTGGTGTCCGTGTCTACACTGAGGCCTGGTGTTCGTGTCAACACTGAGGCCTGGTGTCTGTGTCTACACTGAGGCCTGGTGTCTCTGTCTACACTGAGGCCTGGTGTTTGTGTCAACACCGAGGCCTGGTGTCCATGTCAACATCGAGGCCTGGTGTCTCTGTCTACACTGAGGCCTGGTGGCTGTGTCTACACTGAGGCCTGGTGGCTGTATCTACACTGAGGCCTAGTGTCTGTGTTGACACTGATGCCTGATGTCCATGTTGACACTGATGCCTGGTGCCTGTGTCTACATTAAGGCCTGGTGATGGTGTCTACACTGAGGCCAGGTGTCTGTGTCTACCCTGAGGCCTGGTGTCCATGTCAACACCGAGGCCTGGTGTCTGTGTCTACATGAGGCCTGGTGTCCGTGTCTACACTGAGGCCTGGTGTTCATGTCAACACCGAGGCCTGGTGTTCGTGTCAACACCGAGGCCTGGTGTCTGTGTCTACACTGAGGCCTGGTGTCTCTGCCTACACTGAGGCCTGGTGTCCATGTCAACACCGAGGCCTGGTGTCTATGTCAACACTGAGGCCTGGTGTCTATGTCTACACTGAGGCCTGATGTCCATGTTGACACTGATGCCTGGTGCCCGTGTCTGCATTAAGGCCTGGTGATGGTGTCTACACTGAGGCCTGGTGTCCATGATGACACTGAGGTCTGGTGTCCATGTCTGGACTGAGGCCTGGTGTTTGTGTCTACACTGAAGCTGGGTGCCTGTGCTCGCTGTCACCCCAGATATCAACAATGCTGTCTGTAGACAAGAGGTTAAAAAAAAGAAAACACACGAAAAGACAGAGAAAATGAAGAACAGAAATGGGCAGATCAGACGAGGAGTCCTACTCTGCAGTCAACTTGGAGAGCAGTTTTATTCTACCGATTATAAGACAGGTGATCAAAAAACTTGGTCAAGGAAGTAGTTTTCTCTGAGTGCCTTAGAGGCACGGGGGGTGGAGGGGATCAGCTATCTGCACACATAGCAAGCATGGACCAGAGACATCCCAGGCATTAACTGCTGCATGATAATGAAATGTGAGGCTGGATGAACACAGCAGGCCCAGCAGCATCTCAGGAGCACAAAAGCTAACGTTTCGGGCCTGCCTCTGATGAAGGGTCTAGGCCCGAAACATCAGCTTTTGTGCTCCTGAGATGCTGCTGGGCCTGCTGTGTTCATCCAGCCCCACATTTTATTGTCTTGGATTCTCCAGCATCTGCAGTTCCCATTATCACATTAACTGCTGCATGTCTCTTAGCTTGTTATACATCTCTGCTGAGTTGTTGTGGAGCTGTAGCCATCATCGGAACACCATTCGGAAATGAAAGCTTGTCACTTCAAGTTCCCATTTCTTCCACTTCAGATATCGTTGAAGTGACAAGCAGCAGTGTCAGAGATACTTTGTTTCACGACAGAGAAGCAGCGTTGATAACAGCTGTTTCTACACCTCCCTTACCCTGAGTTTTGTAGGTGGAAGGATGCTGAGACACAGATGAGAAAATCGCTTGTTCATCTCATAATGTTGGAGCAGTTTGATGAGAAAAGACTTCCCTTGCTGCTCAATCTCACCCCTGTTGCCCCACCAACACCCCGCGAGTCCATAAATGGAGTTTAAGTCACAGGTATTTTCAGTAACATCTGCACTCCCCCACAGTCACACCATCCACTCATTCACAGCCAGCAATCAGGTGTTATTACAGCCTCCATAGAAAGTGCCTGAGCCAAATTTATACAAAGCCCAAACTGCTTTCTCTCTGACGGTTGCACATGATCTGCAATAAAATAAGTTTGCCACCTTTCAACTTGGTTCGCTGAATTACATAACCTTGCAGCACTGAAGCAGATCATTTGGCCTATCATGCCTGTGCTGGCTTTTTGAACGAGTTCTCCAGTTAGTCCCCTAACCATACACACTCCGTCCAGCACCAGTCTGTAATTCTGCCCCTGTCAGATGTAAATCCCGTCTCTTTTTGAAAGGTATGACTGGCACCCCTTCCACCACACTTTCAAGCAATGCTTTCTCCTGTACAAGTTGCTATATTTTAAAAAAACTATCACAGTGAGCTCTTTAGCAAATTACTTCTACTTTTCCCCTTGATCGAGTGATCAATGAGCAGGGAACGTAGATTTAAGGTAAGGGAGGAAAGGTTTAGAGGGAATCAACCAGGGGCTGATGGAACTCACAACCTGTAAGGTTGGTAGAGACAGAGGCCCTCGCAACTTTGAAGTAGTTAAACGTACACGTGTGATGCTAAGGCATGCAAGGCTATGCACCTAGTGCTGGAATAATTCAGTGGTGGCTTTTGACCAGGAGAAATATGATGGGGCAAGGAGACTTTTTCAGTGCTGTACAGTTTTGTGACCTTCAGATTGTGCAGTTGCTATCAATCCCAATGTCAGTGGAAACAGCTTCTCCTTTGCTATTCAATTATCGTCTTTGTGATCTTGAATGCCACTTTTAAATCCCCCATTGATCAACTCTGGTCTGAGGTTTGTTGGTAATACCATTTGTTATTATTTGGAAATCCCACTGGAGTGCAAATTGCCAATCAGAGGGTGGCAGTTTTCATTGCTTGCTATTACTGTCAGGGAGACTGGATGCTGCTGGTAACGAATCCTCCCAAAGCCCAAGAGCTCATCAGGAGGCCTATGCAGTCATGGTGAGGGAGGGGGTTTGAAGGATGTGCACAATAGGGAGTCACCAGCATTGGTTCTCAGTAGGTCCTTCCCAACATTAGAGCCATAGAGCCAAAGAGATGTACAACAAAGAAATAGGCCCTATGGTTGAACTGATCCATGCCAACTTGATATTCTAAATTAATCTCGCCCCATTTGCCAGTATTTGGGTCATATGCCTCTAAATGCTTCCCCATCCTACCCTGTCATGAATAGCAAAAGCAGTGTCAGCAAAAATCTGTCCATTCTAATCCCTTTTCCAGCACTTTTCCCATAGCCTTGTATTCTACAGCATTTCAAGTGTTCATCTTGGATGACTTGAGGGTTCCTACCTCTAGAACCATTTTGGTCAGACAGTTCCTGACACTATCCACCCATGTGTGAAAAATATTTTTTCTCAAATCCGCACTGAACCTCCTGACTACTGAGGGCTACTGATCCCTCTACCAGGTGAAACATTTTAGCCTTGTTGGCACTATCTATGCTCCTCAGAACGTCATGCACAAATTGATTACCTCTAGATGATCTTGTCTGGGGATGACACACTGCTTATGTATTCCCTTCTGAGTATTTTTAATCACAAAGATTGCTGCAAGATAAAATATCCAGGAACTTTCCGAATTACAATGCAACCATGTTCTGACTTGAACTCAATATTAATTGCGCATAGCAGTACCAATCCCTACATGTCCCTTATATACTGCAGTAATTTATACACGTGACAAAGAATTGAGATGCTGGGGAGGAAGCGAGAGCAATTTTCCTGAATGCATTGGTGAGAAGGAAATTAGAGTTGAAATAATAACAAAACATTCCTAAGATATGCAGGCCCTGTTGCTGACGGCTCAGTGCTTCTCTTCAGCTCCACTTATTAGATCCAGACACAGAGCAAGGTAAGCACCTTGGGGTGCAGTTTCTGCCCATTTACATCAATGCAGTTAGTGGAATCTGAATGAAACTGGCTAAAGCAAAGCAACAGGTCTGCGGGTGATAATTATATGTAAGTATGAGCTGCCTAATGTTTCTGATGATTCACCCTGGTTCACCCAGAAACAAGCACCACACTCGCCAACCTCCCCCAACAAAAAAACTGGCCTCTCACTGCCAATTCACCATTTTTGAAATGCTGCTAATTGCATCAGAAAGCCTTTTCAATTTGCATTAATTTTCTGAGACAGACAATATTGGAATAAGCTTATTTTCTACATCGGGAAGCGTTCAATTCACTTAGAGACTACCTGGTGCACATCAATGAAATCTTTAATTGATTGAGTTCATGTTTTCTTCTAAGCCCACTTTCAACGATTTTTAATCAATTTGTTACAAGTGGAAGTCTGGAATCATGTATGAAAAATTGTCATGTCTTGGTGATGAACATTTTCCAGCTGCATTATCAAAATTGCAACAGGTTGTTGCTATTAAATGTATCAGGGAAGACTTATTAATGACAAGAAAATAAAACATGATTACAATATATTAAGCTCAAAGTCGCAATGTTTCATCGAAGACTGATTTGGGTCATGGAGTCATACAGCATCGAAATGGCCCTTTGGCCCATCATGTCTGCACTGACAGTAGTTACCAGTAAAGGCGCTCTAATCCCAATTTCCTGCACTTGACCTATATCCTAGAATGTTATGATATTTCAAGTGCTCTTCCAAGGTTTTTAAAGGTTGTAAAGTTTCTAGCATCCATGGCCTTCCCAGGCAGTGCATTCCAGATTTCCATCACCCTCGGAGTGATACACATTCTGGCTGCCATTTCTTGATTGTGTTCAAAGCAAAATTATTTTTATGAAGCTTACATAGATGATAATAGATGTAAGGACGAATTTCTTCAGCCAGTGGTGAATCTGTGGAACACTATATTGTAGAAGACTAAGGAAGCCAAGTCATTGAATGTCTTTAAGACAGAGATAGAGAGGTTCTTGATTAATAAGGGAATGAAGGGTTGTGGGGAGAAGGCAGGAGAATGGGATTGAGAAACATATCAGCCACGATCGAAGAGGAGAGTAGAGTCAGTGGGCTAAACGGACTATTCCTGCTCCTATAAATTACAGTCTTATCCCTTTTAAGATTTGAGTCAACTAATCAGCTCAGTGTCACGCTTCTCCAAATGGTATCCACAATGAGAAAAGGTCGAGCATGTGTAAACATAAAGTCACAGAATCTTTTTTTACTGGAAGAAGGCCATTCAGGGCATCATGTTTGTGTCAGCTCTTTGGGGAAGCTGTCCAATTAGACCTGCCCCTCTACTCTTCCCCTTTAAGTCATATTCATTTTACCTTCTCTCACACGCATTCCCACTGACTCTGCTTCGACTACTGTTTCTGGCGATGCAGAACAGACCTATGTTATATGCTATGTCACAAGTCAATGGTCTTTAAAAACTCTCACACCTTCCACCCCAACATTCAGCTCACCTGGGCCATCTCCAGCATATCCCTCACCTTCCTGGACCTCTCAGTCTCCATCTCAGGCAACCAGCTTGTAACTGATGTCCATTTCAAGCCCACAGCTACCTAGAATACAACTCCTCCCACCCACCCTCCTGCAAAAATTCCATCCCCCATTCCCAATTCCTCCGCCTCCGCCGCATCTGCTCCCACGATGAGGCATTCCACTCCCGCACATCCCAGTTGTCTAAGTTCTTCAAGGACCGCAACTTTCCCCCCACAGTGGTCATGAACGCCCTTGACCGCGTCTCCCGCATTTCCCGCAACACATCCCTCACACCCCGCCCCTGCCACAACCCCCCAAAGAGGATCCCCCTCGTTTCCACACACCAGTCCACCAACGTCCAGATGCAACGCATCATCCTCCAACACTTCCGCCATCTACAATCCGACCCCACCACCCAAGACATTTTTCCATCCCCACCCCTGTCTGCCTTCCGGAGAGACCACTCTCTCCATGACTCCCTTGTTCGCTCCACACTGCCATACAACCCCACCACACCCGGCACCTTCCCCTGCAACCACAGGAAATGCTACATTTGCCCCCACACCTCCTCCCTCACCCCTATCCCAGGCCCCAAGATGACTTTCCACATTAAGCAGAGGTTCACCTGCACATCTGACAATGTGGTATACTGCATCCACTGTACCCGGTGTGGCTTCCTCTACATTGGGGAAACCAAGCGGAGGCTTGGGAACCGCTTTGCAGAACACCTCCGCTCGGTTCGCAATAAACAACTGCACCTCCCAGTCGCAAACCATTTCCACTCCCCCTCCCATTCTCTAGATGACATGTCCATCATGGGCCTCCTGCAGTGCCACAATGATGCCACCTGAAGGTTGCAGGAACAGCAACTCATATTCCGCCTGGGAACCCTGCAGCCATATGGTATCAATGTGGACTTCACCAGTTTCAAAATCTCCCCTTCCCCCACTGCATCCCTAAACCAGCCCAGTTCATCCTCTCCCCCTGCTGCACCACACAACCAGTCCAGCTCTTTCCCTCCACCCACTGCATCCCAAAACCAGTCCAACCTGTCTCTGCCTCCCTAACCTGTTCTTCCTCTCACCCATTCCTTCCTCCCACCCCAAGCCGCACCTCCATCTCCTACCTACTAACCTCATCCCACCTCCTTGACCTGTCTGTCTTCCCTGGACTGACCTATCCCCTCCCTACACCCCCCCCCCTCCACCTATACTCTTCTCTCCACCTATCTTCTTTTCTCTCCATCTTCAGTCCGCCTCCCCCTCTCTCCCTATTTATTCCAGAACTCTCCCCATCCTCCTCTCTGATGAAGGGTCTAGGCCCGAAACGTCAGCTTTTGTGCCCCTGAGATGCTGCTGGGCCTGCTGTGTTCATCCAGCCTCACATTTCTTTTTCTTGGATTCTCCAGCATCTGCAGTTCCCATTATCACCTCTCCATTCCATATTGACTTTATTGCCAATTATCTTAAATCTGGCTCCTTTGACCATAAGCCTTCTACCAATTTGAATGACTTTCCTTCTGGAGAATGTGATGGTTCAGGTGGAATTTTAATGGGCTTGTCTGTGGATGGAGTCTAATTTTATTTCCTGTCTGCCTGATTAATATTTTTATGTTGTTTAGGGGCTCTAGCATGTCTGCTTCTGAATAAAACCATCAAGGCAAACTTTGAATCCTGTCCAGCATTTGTCAATGAGTTACAACAGCATAAAACATTGGTTAGGCATGCAATTTGTGAATCCATACTATCTGAGGATTGTGATTGTATTGAAGAGGGTGCAAAGGATATTGTTCAGGATATTGCCTGGACTGGAGAGTTTTACTTATGAACAGAGATTGTGAAAATTGGTGTCGTTTCCCTCAGAGCACAGAATATTGGGGGAGAGGCAAGGGTGTATGTGTGGAATGATTAAGATGTATAAAATTAGTGGCATAAGCAGGTTACGCAGGAAGCAACTTTTCCACATGATGGAGGAATCAATGAACATTGATTTAAGGGAAGGGGCAGGAGATTTAGAAGTATTGTGAGGCGGAATATTTTCACCTACGTGGTGGTGGGAATCTGGGATTCACTGCATGCAAGAGTGGTCGAGGCAGAAATGCTTATAATATTTCAGAAATATTTAGAATCATAGTCATCCAACATGGAAACAGACCATTCATCCCAACTTGTCCATGCCTACCATATTCCTAACCAAACTAGTCCCACCTGCCCGCGTTTGGCCCATATTTCTCAAAGCCTTTCTTATTCATGTACTTGTCCAAATACCTTAGATGTTGTAACTGAACCTGCATCTATCACTTCTTCTGGTAATTGATTCTCCGTATGTTCCATCCTCTCTGAGAAAAAGCCGCCCCTCACGCCCTTTCTAATTTTTTCTCATCTCCCCTTAAAAATATGCCCCCTAAATTTTGAATTCTCCTACCTCAGAGAAAAGACGCTTTCTATTCACCGTATCCATGCCCTTCATGATTTTATAAGCCTTGGTAAAGTCACTTCTCAACCTCCTCTGCTCCAGTTAAAAACGTCTCACCATGTCCAACCTATCTTTATTGCTCTAACCTTCCATTCCTGGCGACACCGTAGCAAATATTTTCTGAGCCCTCTCTAATATCAATATTTTTCCTATAACAGAGTAAGCAAAATTGGACGCAGCACTCCAGAAGATGCCTCACCAACATCCTGTACAATCTCCACATGACACCCCAACTCCTATTCTCAAAGGACTGAGCAACAAAAGCAAGTGTTCTAAATGCCTTCATAACTATCTTGTCAACATATGAAGCAAATTTCAAAGAATTATGCACTAGAAACTTTAGGTCTCTCTATTCTATAACACTTACCAAGGCTCCACCATTAATTGTCTAAGTCCTGTCCTTGTTTGTTGTGCCAAAATGCAATACCTCACATTTATCCAGATTAAACTCCATCTGCCAGACCTCAGCGCATTAACCCAGTTGATCAAAATCTCTTTGTAATCTTAGAAAACCATCTTTACTAGCCAACACACCATCAATTTTGGTGTACACTGTGAAAACAAGGCATAGAAAGCAATGGGGCAACTGTTGGAAAATGTGATTCCAAAAGTTAGGTGCTTGATTTTGATTAGCATAGACTTGATGGGCTGATGGGCCTTTATCTGTGCTGTAGGCCTCTATGACAATGACTCTATGACAATCAAGACCAAATAATTTTATCAGAGATAATGGGAACTGCAGATGCTGCAGAATCTGAGATACCAAAGTGTGGAGCTGGATGAACACAGCAGGCCAAGCAGCATCTTTTGTGCTCCGAAGACACTGCTTGGACTGCTGTGTTCACCCAGCTCTACACTTTGTTATCTTAAGACGAAATAATATTCTCCTTTGCCAAGCCTGAGTACTGAATCTGGGATATTCAAAGTATCTAAGGCTCAGCATGGTCTTGATTACACGCTAATTATGGAGCACAGCACCCGGCCCTTTTTATATGTATCTACATGTATATATAATATATATATATTACTCCTAGTTTTGCTTCCCCTAGTCACTCACTCCCACAAAGTGAGCATAACCCTAATCTGAGTAATTTTAAAGATCTTTTCAGATTACCCAAACCTTCTTCTGCACAGTAGACGCCTGGTCGAGTCAATATTTCCTGACTGTAACAATTTCTCAGTGATGTTGACGCCAAGCTGCAATGAGACCATGATAGTCAACTCATTCTGGCATATTTAACTTGTAGTTTGCATAGAAAACACAAATTCGCCAATGATTGCACAAAGTTCAGCACCTTTCGTTTATCCTCAGATACGGAAGCAGGCTATGTTCAAATGGAACAAGATCTAGATAATATCCAGACTTGGGCTGACAGGTAGAAAGTAATATTCAGAACACACAAATGCTAGGCAATCGCCAACTCCAATAAGAGGCAATCTAATCAGACCCCTTGATATCCAATCGCTCAATCATCACCGAGGCCCCTTAATAAACATCCTGGGGAGTTACCATTGACCAGAAACTGAACTAGACCCACTACAGAAACACAGTAGCTGGGAATACTACCTTCTGATTCCCAAATCCTGTCCACGATCAACAAGGCACAAGTCAGGAGTGTGATGGAATCGCTTGCCAGGATGGGCGCAATTCTAAAAACACTCAAGAAACTTGACACCATCCAAGACAAAGCAGCCCAACTGACTGGCATTACATCTACAAACATGCACCGATGATCAGTAGTAGCAGTATGTATTATCCACAAGATGCACTGCAGAAATTCACCAAAGATCCTCAGAAAGCATTTTCCAAACCCATGGCCACTTCCATCTGGAAGGACAAAGTCCCCAGATACAAAGCAACATTTATACCTGCAAGTTCCTCTCCAAGCTGCTCACCATCCTGATTTAGAAATATATCATTGTTCCATCACGTTGCTGGGTCAAGAACTTGGAATTCCTTCCCTAATGGCATTGTGCGTCAACCCGCAGCACACAGACTACAACGGTTCAAGAAAGCAGCTCACTACCACCTTCTCAAGTGCCACTAAGGACAGGAAATAACAGCTGACCAGCCAGTGATGCCTACATCCAATGAGTAAATTCAAATTGTTATTTAGCTTGTTTTAAGGACTGGCTTAAATGGGGAGAATAAAGAAGAGAGAGGTAGAGATATTTATAGAGGGAACTGCATATGTCAGGAACTGGAGAGTTGAAAACATCCTCTGCTAATGGGAAACTAATTTAGAATTATAGAATGCCTACAGTGTGGAAACAAGTTATTAGTCCATCAATCCAAGCCCACCCTCCAAAGACCATCCCAGCCAGATCTACACACCTACCCTATCCCTGCATTTCCCATGACCAATCCACCTCTTCAGCACCCCTGTGGAAGCTATGGGCAATTTAACATGGTCAATCTCCTTAACCTGCACATCTTTGGACTGTGGCAGGAAACTGGAGCACCCAGAGAAAACCCACGTAGACACGGGGAGATAAAAACTCCACATAGACAGTTGCCCGAGGCTGGAATCAAACTCCAGTCCCTGGCGCTGTAAAGCAGCAGTGCTCAACGCTGAGCCAAATTTAAATCAAGGATACACAAAAAAAGACAGAATGGGGGAAGCAAAGAGAATTTCTGGTGGTAGGTTGAGGAAAAATTCAGAAACGTGAAGGAGGTGAGACAATGAAGACATTTCAAAATATAAAGGTTAGGAATTTTGACATTCATGGATGATGAATAATTGAGCTAATCAGTGACAGATGTTGGCAGATCAAAGCTCCAAGTGAATTAACCAATTCAGTGTGGTTTTTTTTAGCTATCTAAGAAACATAATTGAATGCACAGAGACAATTTGGAATGCTCACTTAACAAAGAACTTGCAGATAAGCTCGAAAGTGTTCAGGAGCAAATATTGAAATCAATCCTTGGTAAAACACACCAGCTCTGACACAATCAAACAATTGAATCTGCACTCACTTGCTGAAAGTTGGTAAAAAAGAACCCTGGATTTCTCAGAAAACTGTTGAGTCTCACCTTTCATTGATGGGGAGTTCCATTAGGGAGGGAGTTCCACTGTTAAGCCCAGTAATACTGAAAGAACAGTGAAATATTTCCACACGACTTTGTGAGCAAATTGGAGAGGAGTGACTGTCGAGGTGGAGGTGTTCCCATGCACATTCTGCCTTGCAGGTCACAGAGGTCATGCTTTTGAAAGGTGCAGTCAATGCAACTCTGGAGTTGCTCCAGTGCATCTTGTAAATGACATGCACAGTTCTTACTGTTCATCAATGGTGAATGGTGGAAGTGGAGGATGGACTGTAGATCAAGCAGGCTGCTTTGTCTTGAATAGTTGCTTTATTTTGCGTTGTAATAATGATTATATGTTTTATACTGAATCATCCTGACAATCTGGCTCCTGCCACCATGAAGACTCTTCACTAAATCAACTCTTTATCTAAGTGACAACTGGAGACTGCAGGACGGAACTGCAATGGAATTTCTATCTGGGAAGGAAAATAAACGTTCTGAGGCTCCTTATTACATATATCTATAACCCATGGAATGAGTTGCTCCACTGAACTTCACTTTGTAGAAATGATATTTGAAGATTAGCATGCAGGTGGGTACAACCAACTTTCCATCCTCATCTAACAAGAAGCCATAAGGTGTTTCTGTCATGCCTTTGAGCATGGATAATGTTATTAGACGTTTCTCTACTCACGGAAACCTGCCCTGATTCTTTACACAGGTAATCTGTCAAGCTTGTTCTGAATAAAATTTTCACAGCAAGTTCTCTCCACATTATGTCATTAGAAAATCAAATTTAAGGAAGGATTCATTGAAGATTTGAATACAGAATGTACTGCTGTAGCTGACAGACAATTTGCCAAAAGGAGTCCAAGCCAGTACTTGAGAGGAGCATTCACTGTACATGTCCACACATGATCAGATGGAATAGATGGTTTGTGACATGCATAAGTGTGTTATCTTCTCACAGGCATTCTGGAAGACAAAGGTTAACACACAAGAATGATGTCTATCTACCCATGAGGTGCCAGGGTTCATGATGTCTCAGATCTTGTTTTTGGGATCCTTAAGGGGGAGAGGGCACAGCCCCAATTCATGGTCCATATAGGCATCAATGACACAGGTGGGAAAAGGGATGGGGATGTAAGGCAGAAATTCAAGGAGCTAGGGTGGAAGCTTAGAGCTAAAACAAACAGAGTTGTTATCTCTGGTTTGTTACCCATGCCACATGCTAGCAAGGTGAGGAATAGGGAGAGAGAGCAGTTGAACACGTGGCTACAGGGATGGTGCAGGAAGGAGGGATTCAGATACCTGGATAATTAAGGCTCATTCTGGGGTAGTGGGACCTCTACAAATGGGATGGTCTACACCTGAACCAGAGGGGTACCATTATCCTGGGGGGGAAATTTGTTAATGGTCTTCAGAAGGGTGTAAACTAATTCAGCAGGGGGATGGGAACCTGAATTGTAGCTCCAGTGTACAGGAGGTTGAGAGTTGTGAGGTCATGAATAAGGTTTCAAGGTCGCTGGAGTGTACCGGCCAGCAGGAAGGAGGTTTGAAGTGTTTCTGTTTCAATGCCAGGAGCATCCAGAGTAAGGTGGGTGAACTTGCAGCATGGATTGGTACCTGGGACTTCGATGTTGTGGTCATCTCGGAGACATGGATAGAGCAGGGACAGGAATGGTTGTTGCAGGCCCCAGGGTTTAGATATTTCAATAAGATCAGGAAAGGTGATAAAAGAGGGGGGAGGGTGGCATTGTTAGTCAAGGACAGTATTACGGTGGCAGAAAGGACGTTTGATGAGGACTTGTCTACTGAGGTAGTATGGGCTGAGGTTAGAAACAGAAAAGGAGAGGTCACCCTGTTGGGAGTTTTCTCTAGGCCTCCGAAAAGTTCCAAAAATGTAGAGGAAAGGATTGCAAAGATGATTCTGGATAGGAGCGAAAGTAACAGGGTAGTTGTTATGGGGTACTTTAAATTTCCAAATGTTGACTGGAAACGTTATAGTTCAAGTGCTTTAAATGAGTCAGTTTTTGTCCAATGTGTGCAGGATGGTTTCCTGACACAGTATGTAGATAGGCCAACAAGAGGCGAGGCCACATTAGATTTGGTACTGGGTAATGAACTAGGCCAGGTGTTAGATTTGGAGGTAGGTAACCACAATACGGTTACGTTTACTTTAGCAATGGAAAGGGATAGGTATATACAGCAGGGCAAAAGTTATAGCTCTGGGAAAGACAATTATGAGACAATTAGGCAAGATTTAGGATGCATAGGATGGGGAAGGAAACTGCAGGGGCTGGGCACAATTGAAATGTGGAGCTTGTTCAAGAAACAGCTATTGTGTGTGTCCTTGATAAGTATGTACCTTTCAGACAGGGAGGAAGTGGTCAAACGAGGGATCCGCGGTTTACTAAAGAAGTTGAATCTCTTGTCAAGAGGAAGAAGGAGACTTATGTAAAGATGAGGCATGAAGGCTCAGTTAGGGCACTTCAGAGTTACAAGTTAGCCAGGAAGTGCCTAAAGAGAGAGCTAAGAAGAGCCAGGAGGGGACATGAGAAGGCTTTGGCAGGCAGGACCAAGGAAAACCCTAAAGCTTTCTATAAGTATGTTAGGAATAAAAGAATGACTAGAGTAAGATTAGGGCTAGTCAAGGACAGCAGTGGGAAGTTGTGCGTGGAGTGCGAAGAGATACAGGAGGTGCTAAATGAATATATTTTGTCAATATTCACACTAGAAAAAGACAGTGTTGTCGAGGACACTACTGAGATACAGGCTATTAGACATGACGGGATTGAGGGTCATAAGGAGGAGGAATGTTAGCAATTCTGGAAAGTGTAAAAATAGATAAGTCCCCTGGGCCAGAATGGATTTATCCTAGGATTCTCTGGGAAGCTAGGGAGAAGATTGCAGAGGCTTTGGTTTTGATATTTATGTCGTCATTGTCTACAGGATTAGCGTCAGAAGACTGGAGGATAGCAAATGTTGTCCCCTTGATCAAACAGGGAGTAGAGACAACCCTGGTAATTACAGACCAGTGAGCCTTACTTTGGTTGTGATAAAGTGTTGGAAAGGATTTTAAGAGATAGGATTCATACTCATCTAGAAAGGAATAATTTGATTAGGGACAGTCAACACGGTTTTGAGAAATGTAGGTCGTGCCTCACAAACCTTACTGAGTTCTTTGAGAAGGTGACCAAACAGGTGGATGAGGGTAAAGCAGTTGATGCGGTGTATATGGATTTCAGTAAAGCATTTGATAAGCTTCCTCATGTTCATGCAGAAAATTCGGAGGCATGGGATTGAGGGTAGTTTGGCGGTTTGGATCAGAAATTGGCTAGCTGGAAGAAGATAGAGGGTGATGGTTGATGGGAAATGTACATCCTGGAGTTCAGTTACAAGTGGTGCACTGCAAGGTTTTGGGGCCACTGCTGTTTGTCATTTTTATAAATGACCTGGATGAGGGCGGAGAAGGATGGGTTATTAAATTTGCAGATGACACTAAAGTCGGTGAATTAGATTAGATTAGATTCCCCAGTGTGGAAACAGGCCCTTTGGCCCAACAAGTCCACACCACCCCTTGGAAGCATCCCAACCAGACCCATTCCCCTGTAACCCACACACCATTGAACACTACGGGCAATTTAGCATTGACGATCCACCTAGCCTGCACATCTTTGGACTGTGAGAGGAAACTGGAACATCCGGAGGAAACCCACGCAGACACAGGAAGAATGTGCAAATGCCACACAGACAGTCACCCGAGGCTGGAATCGAACCCGGGTCCCTGGTACTGTGAGGTTACAGTGCTAACCACTGAGCCACTAAGCCGCTCCAAGTTGTAGATAGTGCGTAAAAAATGTTGCAGGTTCCAGAGGGACATAGATAAGCTGCAGGGCTGGGCTGAGAAGTGGCAAATGGAGTTTAATGTGGAAAAGTGTGAGGTGATTCATTTCGGAAGGAGTAACGAGAACTCAGAGTACTGGGCTAATGGTAAGATTCTTGGTAGTGTAGATGAGCAGACGGATCTCAGTGTCCATGCGCATAGATCCCTGAAAGTTGCCACCCAGGTTGTTAGGATTGTTAAGAAGGCGTACTGTGTGTTAGGTTTTATTGGTAGAGGGATTGAGTCTCAGCGCCTTGAGGACATGATGCAGCTGTACAAAACTCTGGTGCAGCTGTACTTGGAGTATTGCATACAGTTCTGGTTGCCGCATTATAGGAAGGATGTGGAAACATTGGAAAGGGTTCAGAGGAGATTTACCAGGATGTTGCCTGGCATGGAGAGAAGGTCTTACAAGGAAAGTCTAAGGGACTTGAGGCTGTTTTCGTTGGAGAGAAGAATGTTAAGAGGTGACTTAATAGAGACATACAAGATGATCAGAGGATTAGATAGGGTGGACAGTGAGAGCCTTTTTCCTCGGATGGTGATGGCTAGCACGAGGGGGCAGAGGTTTAAATTGAGGGGTGATAGATATAGGACAGATGTCTGAAGTAGATTCTTTACTCAGAGAGTAGTACGGGTCTGGAATGCCCTGCCTGCAACAGTAGTAGACTCGACAACTTTAAGGGCATTTAGATGGCTATTGGATAAACATATGGATGATAACGGAATAGTGTAGGTTAGATGGGCTTCAAATTGGTTTCACAGGTCAGCACAACATCGAGGGCTGAAGGGCCTGTACTGCGCTGTAGTGTTCTATGTTCTATGTTCTACTTGATCTTTTCTGGGAAACCATTGGTACAGCACAATCAAAGCATTAACTAACTTTCAAATGACTACAGTTTTGCCTCCTCCAAACAATTACAAGACCATTCAGGTTGTGATGTTATGGGGCATAGTCATGAGGAACAGTCTGTATATGGATAGTGGTAACAAAACTTATGATATTTAAGGTAATTATTCATTGATAATGGAGCCCTTTGAGGATGTAGAAGCTACTACAGAAGTGCAGACTCATTCTTGTTGATTTGATAATTATTCTATAGAATGTCAGCATCACCAGCAAGGCCAGTATCTGGTGACCCTTCCTAACTGTCTCTGTGATGGACAGCCTCCTGATAGCCGTTTGGAACTTGCTTTACTTCAGTTTGTGGCCAAGGCAGCTGAAGTTATGGCTTAAGTGGAAATAAACCTGCTAATTAATCTTTTCTATTCCACTTAATGGGTTCATAAAGGGTCCTCTCTCATAACTTAGTCCTCTCACATTAGGGAGAAGCCTTAAGGGATTGTTCCTGAGGCTCGTTCATTTCCCTTTTACTTGGGTGACCACAACACATAGTGTTCAAAAGGGGACTTAATCCAGGCTCTATAGACCCCAAATGTGATGATCGCTAACGTGTACTGATGGAAGTGATGAGTGCAGCAAGCACCTTGCTTTAAGAAAGTGGCATTGTCTTGGGCACATGATGCAGGTGTGACACCTCCCACACTGGACAGCGATATTCCAGAAAGCACTTTAGTTGTTTTCTCAGCCTGTGTGCTCTCCACATCATCTGAAGTAACTGGGGAATGATTCCAGAGGTGATGGGCACATCCCCAGGCCTCTGCTCCATGCACCACTATACATTTGAACCAAGACATTTCTCAGATTGTTGAGCCACATGTTGAAGGTTCAGTGCTATTTCCACAAACGCTGAGACCACCATAAAGGAACAAAAACAGAAGTTTCTGGAAAAGCTCAGCTGGCCTGGCAACATCTGTGAAAGAAAAAAAAGAGATATCGTTTTGGGTCCAGTAACCTTTCCTCAGATCAGTAAAGGTTCTGCTTTCTCAATCTTGCCCCTTGTCTGTGGTGTGGTGACCCTTAGGTTATATTGACCGTCAGTTTTCTGTCTCTCTATAATACAAGAGCAGCCCTACAGTCCTCTGGAATTTTAGTGACCACAACAACTACTAAAACCAATGCATAAGCTACCCATATCAATTCTGTAGTTATTATAAAGAGGTCAGCCAGTTGGACATCATAGAATATGGGCCCCCTGACTGGGGCTCTTAATCTGGTCCAATCAGAGAGCCCTGGCTGACAGATAGAAAGAGACATTCTGGCACTCTGGGAGCTGGGTCGGAGGGATCTGGACCAGTGTCAAGGACTTTCCATGTGTAAATAAAGGGTGACTTGGTAACAAGATATCAGCCCCTGTGGAGTCATTTCAAACCCCTTTGAATATTAAGGCACCACTCATCACTCCATTCTCATTGACTGTCTACAATCAGTTGGCATGGCAGAATGTGAACATTCACCACGTCCTGACAAATTTCTCCATATGTTAGGCTTCATATTGGTTTGTTTCATTTGTGTTAACCTCTTCAGCTGAAAGGAGCTCTTGCAGTGTTAATTCCTATTGCAGGAATGCCAGTGCGTGCTGTGCTAATCTTAATGGTCCAACAAAAATAGGCTTTCCTGCTACACCTTAGCTCTCAGGGTAGAGATTTTGCACCTTCCACCTGCAACTGAACATGTGAAATCCATGGGAATTTTGTGCCAGTTCCTCCCCAAAGCCATTTACTGCTGATCTCACCTCCTCCAGACATTTTAACAAGTAAATATTTAAAGTGGTAAAATACATCACACGTGAAAAGACTGGTGTCAATTGATATCATTCCGATCCAGAACACCATGTGTTAGGACATCAAGTGCCGGTTACCTTTTTAGCTGCCATTTAACACCTAGATGCCTGATGGGACAGGTGCTAACTGATCTTCTAAATGGTTCTCAAATGGTTGGCAGTAAACTGGTTTCAATCCATTTATAAAGCACAGCTTCACACACAGACATTGGTTTGGTTCTGCTTTATGCATTAATTTTTAAAACACTGTAATTATTGCAGGAAGTTTACAATGTCCCTAAATTCTCGACAAACTATTCTTTCTTTCCTTGTGGAGATATGGCCATGTCTAGTTGACCCTGAGATGGCCAACATTGGCCTTTCTCTGGAACTTCGCGCTCAGTGCTGTGCAGGAGCACCACTGTGTTTTTACATTCCAGGGTTTTGATCCAGTAACGATGAAAGAACAACAACAACAGCAATTTGAATTGATGTAACACCTTTCAAGTGGTGGACCTCGGACGAAGCTGTGGCTGGTGCAGATACAATTCCACCCCTCTGTTGGGCTCCCGGGATAGAGAAGAATGCCAGGGAATAGGTGGGTGTTTTGAGGGAAAAACATCTTTTGAGTGGGGGCCACCTGAACAGGATGTCATAGGAATCTGAGGTTTGGGTTCTTACTCATACCCAGAATGAACGCAGATCGAGCGACACCCCCTCCACCTCCTAATGACTGGACAGCCTACTCTCACGAGCTTACCAGTGAGGGAGGCTGGCTCTCGTTTGTCTCACTTGGCCCAGATGGGAGTGAGCTCTTAACTTGATTGACCACTTAAGGGCTTAGGTTGGCAGCAAGGACAGGAAAATCAATTTTGAGCCTTCTCCGCCTAATTCTGATTTAGGTGAGGAAGAGGAAGGAGTACAGTGGCCACCATCTGAGGGAGCGGTGGTCCAGTGGCATTATCACTGGACTATTAATCCAGAGGCTCAGGTAATGTCCATCAGAGATGGTGGGATTTGAATTAAAATAAAATCTGAGATTAAAATTCTAATTACAACCATAATATCGTTGTTGATTGTCTGGGAAAAATCCTATGTGGTTCACTAATGTCCTTAGGGAAAGAAACATCCTTATCTGATCTGGCCTACATTTGACTCCAAACCAACAGCAATGTTGCTGATTCTCAACTACCCTCTGGGGAATTAGGGATGAGCAATAAATATGAGCCTGGTCCAGGATGTTGACATCAAGTGAATGAAGATACATTAAAAACTTGCCTAACTGAACTGCCTCCCTGACTTCAAGCCCATGCCTGAAAGGTTGGATATAGAAAGAGACATTTGGTGAGATAACTAACAAGTCTAAGAGGCCAGCTTTGATCAATGGTTTGAAGGAGGAGGAAGAGGTAGACAGAGAAGTTTAGAGTGTAAATTCCAGATCTTAGATCTAGACAGCTGAGAGGGGAATCACCAATGGTGGAACAATGATGATCAATAATGCCAAAAAGGCCTGATTTGGATGAGCTCAGTTACCTTGGAGAGTTGCAAGGCTAGGAAAGTCTGCAGAGATAAGGAGAGATGTAAAATTTGAAAATATGGATGAGGACCTTGATATCAATCTGCGACAGAGCCAGAAGCTGATGGAGGTCCCAAGTCAGGATCCTATGCATCTTTGAGGGGGATTTGGAGGTGAGAAGAATCTCATTAACTTTTAAAGGAGTGAGACTCGTGGGTTTCTGAGGTGCTGTGAGAGAAGCTCTGATGAGGCTTTGCAGGTGTTGCACTCGCTGTAACTGAAATGCAGAGGGAAGGGATGTTTATGCCTGTTTGTGGGTTGCCAATCAAGTGGACTGGCTCATAGAATCCCTACAGTGTGGAAACAGGCCCTTTGGCCCAACAAGTCCACACTGACTCTCAGAGCATCCCACTCAGACCCATCTCCTAGAACCCACTTAATCTCCTGCTTTGACGTGAAAAAGAATTTCCTTCTGTTGTGAGAAAATTTTGTCATAGTGGCCTCAAATTTGTCTTCAGCACTACAGAAAAACAAGACTTTGATGAAATGTGTGTTATACATGCCATCTGTTTTTGATATAGGAATTGTGCTTCTCTTGGAGCCATTGACAGTTGTTGATTAATGTAGCAAAGTAAACATGAGAATATGTTACAGGCATGTGTTGTGAGATCAGGGTTGGGGTTTGACTGCCCCTTCCTACAGGCCACTCATGTCAGGCTAAGAATGCCTCTGAGTCATTGTGATACAGTCATGGAGTGAGACAGCATGGAAACAGACCCTTCGGTGCACTAAGTACATGCTAACCATGTTGCCAAACTAATCTAGTCCCACCTGACTGCATTTGGCCCATATCCATCCAAACATTTCCTATTCACTGACTTATCCAAATGTCTTTTAGACATTGCAACTGGACATGCATCCATCACTTCGTCTGGCAGCTTATTCCACACATGAATCATCCTCTGTTTACAAAAGTTCCCTCTCGTGTCCTTTTTAAATCTTTCTCCACTCATCCGAAAAATATGCCCTTTCTAGGCCATAAACCTATTATCTCTAAAAATATGTCCCCTGGTTCTGTTCAGAGATGATGGGAACTGCAGATGCTTGAGAATCCTAGATAACAAAGTGTGGAGCTGGATGAACACGGCAGGCCAAGCAGCATCTCAGGAGCACAAAAGCTGACATTTCAGGCCTAGACCCTTTATCGGATGCTCTCTGATGAAGGGTCTAGGCCCGAAACATCAGCTTTTGTGTGCCTAAGATGCTGCTTGGCCTGCTGTGTTCATCCAGCTTCACACTTTGTTACCCCCCTGGTTTTGAACTCTCCCACTTGAGGGAAAAATAATTTTGCTATTCAAATTATCTATGCCCCTCATGATTTTATAAAACTCTATCCTGGTATATCGTTCCTGAACCCTCTCTTGTTTAATAATATCCTTCCTATAACAGGGTGATCAGAAAAGCACATAGTACTCCAGAAGAAGCCTCACCAACATCCTTTACAACCTCAACTTAATGTCCCTACTCCTAAACTCAAAGGCCTGAACAATGAAAAATGTGTTAAATGCCTTCTTAACCATCCTGTCCACCAGTGCTGGAAATTTCAAAGAATTATGTACCTGAGCCCATCAGTCTCACTGTTCTACAACACTAACCAGGGCCCGATCATTAATTGCTTAAGTCCTGCCCTTTGTTCATCTTTCCTCTTAAATCACGACAAAGGAGTAGCTGCCAACATTGTCTTCACTTCAGTGGAAATTAAAATAGCTTGAAGAGGCCACTCAGTTGTCTTACAGGCCATGGGCCTAGCCTATTCATCTCATCTCTTTTGCAGCATTGTCACCAAATCAAGAAAAGACTCCAGGCTGTCACTCAGTTTCAATAATCCGCAATAGCCTGCTCACTTTTAGATGTCTCCCCACTGATCAATGCAATGTGGAAACTTCCGTTGTGTTCTGACAATTACATCTTCATTTCAATTACATTGCCACTTCTCCTGGTAAACACCAGTCCCACAAATTGTGCTGCGGCTTTAAGTGGTTATGTTTTCCACTCAAATGCTGCTCATTACAAATTCAAGACAATCAGGCTGCATTACAGGATAATAAAATGTGAGGCTAGATTAACACAGCAGGCCCAGCAGCATCTCAGGAGCACAAAAGCTGATGTTTCGGGCCTAGACCCTTCATCAGAGAGGCGGGTGGGGTGAGGGTTCTGGAATAAATAGGGAGAGAGGGGGAGGCGGACCGAAGATGGAGAGAAAAGAAGATAGGTGGAGAGGAGAGTATAGGTGGGGAGGTAGGGAGGGGATAGGTCAGTCCAGGGAAGACGGACAGGTCAAGGGGGTGGGATGAGGTTAGTAGGTAGGAGATGGAGGTGCGGCTTGGGGTGGGAGGAAGGGATGGGTGAGAGGAAGAACAGGTTAGGGAGGCAGAGACAGGTTGGACTGGTTTTGGGATGCAGTGGGTGGAGGGGAAGAGCTGGGCTGGTTGTGTGGTGCAGTGGGGGGAGGGGACGAACTGGGCTGGTTTTGGGATGTGGTGGGGGAAGGAGAGATTTTGAAGCTGGTGAAGTCCACATTGATACCATTGGGCTGCAGGGTTCCCAAGCGGAATATGAGTTGCTGTTCCTGTAACCTGCGGGTGGCATCATTGTGGTACTGCAAGAGGTCCACGATGGACATGTCATCTAAAGAATGGGAGGAGGACTGGAAATGGTTTGCGACTGGGAGGTGCAGTTGTTTATTGCGAACCGAGCGGAGGTGTTCTGCAAAGCAGTCCCCAAGCCTCTGCTTGGTTTCCCCAATGTAGAGGAAGCCACACCAGGTACAGAGGATGCAGTATACCACATTGGCAGATGTGCAGGTGAACCTCTGCTTAATGTGGAATGTCACAGCCTGCATTATCACAGGCTGCATTACAAGTGGACAGTACAAAACCTGTTTACTTCCAAGTCAAAGTGTTCAGAAACTAATGAGCCATTGTGGAAGGTTCTTATTTCAACAATATTCCTTTATCTCACTTATCACAACTTAACATCAAATGTTTTCTCTGTATGCTATGACACCTTCCGTGCTCTGAGAAAGCTCTGAAGTGTCATGAAACGAATTTTCAACTGATGTAAGAAATGTGGCAGCCAACTTGCCCTCAGCAGGCTCCCACAAACAGCTCTGAGATAAATAACCAGAACAAGAGCAAGAGGTAGACCAGCTAGTGGGAAGGATTTTCCTGGGAAGGAACCAAGGGATCGGTTAAAGTGTGTTTGCTTTAATGCAAGGAGTATCAGGAAGAAAAGTGATGAACTTAGAGCATGGATCAGTACCTGGTGCTATGATGTTGTGGCCATAACAGAGACATGGGTTTCTCATGGGCAGGAATGGTTGCTGGATGTTCCAGGGTTTAGAACATTTAAAAAGAATAGGGAGGGGGGAAAAAGAGGAGGGGGTGTAGCACTACTAATCAGAGAGGGTATCACAGCTACAGAAGCTTCCTTTGTCGAGGAAGATCTGCCTACTGAGTCAGTATGGGTGGAAATTAGGAACAGCAAGGGAGTAGTCACCTCGTTAGGGGTTTACTACAGGCCCCCCAATAGCAGCAGGGAGATTGAAGAAAGCATAGGTTGACAGATTTTGGAAAAGTGTGGATGCAGTAGGGTTGTTGTAATGGGTGACTTTAACTTTCCTAATATTGATTGGAACCTCCTTCGAGCAGAAGATTTGAATGGAGCTGTTTTTGTAAGGTGTGTTCAGGAGGGTTTCCTAACGCAGTATGTTGACAGGCCGACGAGGGGAGAGGCCATTCTAGACTTGGTGCTCGGAAACGAGCCGGGGCAGGTATCAGATCTTGTGGTGGGAGAGCATTTTGGTGATAGTGACCATAACTGCCTCACATTCTACATAGCTATGGAGAAGGAGAGGATTAGGCAGAATGGGAGGATATTTAATTGGGGAAGAGGAAACTATGATGCGATTAGACATGAGTTAGGAAGCATGGACTGGGAGCAGTTGTTCCATGGTAAGGGAACTATAGACATGTGGAGACGGTTTAAGGAACAGTTGTTGGGAGTGATGAGTAAATATGTCCCTCTGAGACAGGCAAGAAGGGGTAAGATTAAGGAACCTTGGATGACGAGAGCGGTGGAGCTTCTAGTGAAAAGGAAGAAGGTAGCTTACATAAGGTGGAGGAAGCTAGGGTGCAAGTTCAGCTAGAGAGGATTACATGCAGGCAAGGAAGGAGCTCAAAAATGGTCTGAGGAGAGCCAGGAGGGGGCACGAGAAAGGCTTGGCAGAAGGAATCCGGGAAAACACAAAGGCATTTTACACTTACGTGAGGAATAAGAGAATGGTCAAAGAAAGAGTAGGGCCGATCAGGGATAGCATAGGGAACTTGTGTGTGGAGCCTGAGGAGGTAGGGGAAGGCCTAAATGAGTTTTTTGCTTCTGTCTTTACGAAAGAAACCAACTTTGTAGTCAATGAAACCTTTGAAGAGCAGGTGTGCATGCTGGAATGGATAGAGATAGAGGAAGCTGATGTGCTGAAAATTTTGTCAAACATTAAGATTGACAAGTCGCCAGGCCTGGATCAGATTTGTCCTCGGCTGCTTTGGGAAGCGAGAAATGCAATTGCTTCGCCACTTGCGAAGATCTTTGCATCCTCGCTCTCCACTGGAGTCGTACCTGAGGACTGGAGAGAGGCAAATGTAATTCCTCTCTTCAAGAAAGGAAATAGGGAAATCCCTGGCAATTATAGACCGGTAAGTCTCACGTCTGTCGTCTGCAAGGTGTTAGAAAGGATTCTGAGGGATAAGATTTATGACCATCTGGAAGAGCATGGCTTGATCAAATACAGTCAACACGGCTTTGTGAGGGGTAGGTCATGCCTTACAAACCTTATCGAGTTTTTTGAGGATGTGACTAGAAAGGTTGATGAGGGTCGAGCTGTGGATGTGGTGTATATGGACTTCAGTAAGGCATTTGATAAGGTTCCCCATGGTAGGCTAATTCAGAAGGTCAGGAGGAATGGGATACAGGGGAACTTAGCTGTCTGGATACAGAATTGGCTGGCCAACAGAAGACAGCGAGTGGTAGTAGAAGGAAAATATTCTGCCTGGAAGTCAGTGGTGAGTGGGGTTCCACAGGGCTCTGTCCTTGGGCCTCTACTGTTTGTAATTTTTATTAATGACTTGGATGAGGGGATTGAAGGATGGGTCAGCAAGTTTGCAGACGACACAAAGGTCGGAGGTGTCGTTGACAGTGTAGAGGGTTGTTGTAGGCTGCAGCGGGACATTGACAGGATGCAGAGATGGGCTGAGAGGTGGCAGATGGAGTTCAACCTGGATAAATGCGAGGTGATGCATTTTGGAAGGTCGAATTTGAAAGCTGAGTACAGGATTAAGGATAGGATTCTTGGCAGCGTGGAGGAACAGAGGGATCTTGGTGTGCAGATACATAGATCCCTTAAAATGGCCACCCAAGTGGACAGGGTTGTTAGGAAAGCGTATGGTGTTTTGGCTTTCATTAACAGGGGGATTGAGTTTAAGAGTCGTGAGATCTTGTTGCAGCTCTATAAAACTTTGGTTAGACCGCACTTGGAATACTGCATCCAGTTCTGGTCGCCCTATTATAGGAAAGATGTGGATGCTTTGGAGAGGGTTCAGAGGAGGTTTACCAGGATGCTGCCTGGACTGGAGGGCTTATCTTATGAAGAGAGGTTGACTGAGCTCGGTCTCTTTTCATTGGAGAAAAGGAGGAGGAGAGGGGACCTAATTGAGGTATACAAGATAATGAGAGGCATAGATAGAGTTGATAGCCAGAGACTATTTCCCAGGGCAGAAATGGCTAGCACGAGGGGTCATAGTTTTAAGCTGGTTGGTGGAAAGTATAGAGGGGATGTCAGAGGCAGGTTCTTTACGCAGAGAGTTGTGACAGCATGGAATGCGTTGCCAGCAGCAGTTGTGGAAGCAAGGTCATTGGGGTCATTTAAGAGACTGCTGGACATGTATATGGTCACAGAAATTTGAGGGTGCATACATGAGGATCAATGGTCGGCACAACATCGTGGGCTGAAGGGCCTGTTCTGTGCTGTACTGTTCTATGTTCTATGTTCTATGTTCTATTTACTTTATGGATGCTAAAGACGAGATGAACGTGTGCCATGAGACTGAGGAGAATGCAGTTGTTCCTGAAAATAGTGGAAAATGTAAGGTCAAACAAGACAGCCTTGTTTAATCCTCAACCAACAGGCAACATTGCCAACTTCCTCACTGCACTGAAGGATCAGGCTTAATTCTGAGCTAAAGTCATACAGCCTTTAGAACCACTAATCTCTGATTCGGAAACAAGACGCCATTCTCCACCTCTACCAACTCTCAGAAAGTTTTTGGAGGAATCAAACTCCTTACATCTCATCAAAATGGCAAAAGAGGAATGATCTGAAACTCTTCCCATTCAATGGGGTTTGGGAAGGGGAGTTGGTAACATGGAGCAGCCCCATTTCATGCTGCTTTGCCAAGAATTTGGCCATGGTCAGCGTGGGCACAGACATGGTCATTTCCTATTCCTCCCCCATCCCTTACCACCTAATCTCCCAATCTCAGGCAGAGATCCCTTGCATTTATACTGAACATAGTTCTACACATCAGGCAGCAGCCAGCCGACAACTGGTCTGAAGACAGATGGTGTCTCATTGGGGAAACATTCTTTTATGAGACTAGGAAGAATAGACATTTAGCAATTGACTAAAGTGCTGAGAAGTGGGATTAGTGTTCCCAAGTGGATGCAGATTCAATGGGCCAAATGATCTCTTCCATGCTGTATGACTCAATGACATTCTCTCTTCAGAGCCCACCAGCCTGAATCTATGCTTCCCTTGCCCTGAGACCACATCAAGGCCCACCTACAGAGCACTGCTCACCTGATTTCCCACAGCAAGGAGCAGTAACCTTTGACCTGGTGAACTTTATCTCCCACCCATCGACCAGCGAGCAGTTTAAGTGTGCTTCCAGCAGGAAATGGCTAGGATCATGAAATCCCAGGAGCTTTTTCCTTGTGTTTCTTAATTCATTCTCAAAATGTGCAATGTTGGAATTTATTGATTATTCCTTGTTGCCTTTGAGAACCTTTGGTGATCTGCTTGCTTCACAACCTCTTTGGTCCATGTGCCAGAATAATTTGCCAGAAGGAATGGCCACCACACTGTATCGTTTTGTGTAGACTTTGTAATAACGGATTGACACAACTGAGCGGCTAGTTATTATCAGACATTAGTTAAGAGTCAACCACTTTGTTGTTCATTTGGACTGATACGTAGGCCAGACCTGACAAGGAGGGCAAATTTCATGCTCTGAATGGTATTTGTGAGCGGCCAGATTTTTATGATAATCTAGCGGTTTCATGAAAACCATCGATAGAATTTCCTTTTTATTCCATTGACTTAACAGAAGTTATATTCCCCAGTTGTCTTGGTGGGATTCGAACTCATGGCTCTGGCTTAGTTCAGGCTCTGAACCATTGATCCACTAACACATAGACTGCAGCAAACAGTGACTATTCTTCATTGGCTGTAAGGTGCATTGGGATGCTCTGAGCTTGTGAGAGTCAGTAAGGAAAAAAACAAATCCTTCTTTGTACATTTATAAAAGTGCTATGTTTTCCTCTCCTTCATCTGTTCTTTAAACTTGTCTTTGGGATTTCAGTGATCTAGCTAATAACATTTTACTTTTCCCTATGATTGCCTTGAATGGCATTAGTAGACCTGATGCTTGAGTATAATGTGGACAGGAGTCTCACATAGGCCAGACCAGGTGAGGTTCTCATCTCGTGATAGCATTGGATTCCAGCTGGAGATTTTTTTTCTCATTCCAAATCTCTGTATTCCCTTTTCTCTCAAATTTAAAAACAGATCTTATGCTCATGACACACAGCTGTGTATGGGAGCTTGCTGTGCGCAGATCGACTGCATTCTTTTCCAACCACAAGAAAACAGTAAAAGCACTTCATTGTTTATGAAATGTTTTTTGGCACCTTGAGGATAGCTGTATAATTGTAAGATTGTTTTTTTTTTAAATCTCTGTCTATGTATTTGAGTAAAGTAAAAATCATGACTGGCATAGGTAAGTTAGATAGTCAACAGCTTTTCCCCATGGCAGGGGAGTCCAAAACTAGAGGGCATAGGTTATAGGTAAGAGGTGAGAGTTACAAAGGGGTCCAGAGGAGCAATTGTTTTCCACAGAGAGGATGACGAGTAGCTGGAAATGGGCTGCCAGAGGCAGTGGAGGTGAGTGCAATTTCATCATTTAAGAAACATTTGGACAAGTTCATTGATGGGATAGGTATAGAGGGATGTGGGGAGTCAATGGCCTAGTGGTATTATTGCTGGTCTGTTAATCCCGAGAGCCCAGATAACATTCTGGAAACCTGCACTCGAATCCCACTATGGCAGATGGTGGAATTTGAATTCAATAAAATATCTGAAACTAAGAATCTAATGATGACCATGAATCCATTGCTAATTGTCAGGAAAAAAAAATCTGGTTCACTAATGTTATTTAAGGAAGGAAACTGCCATCCCTACCTGGCCTCGCCTACCTGTGACTCCAGACCTATAGCAATGTGGTTGACTCTGAACTGCCCTTTGGGCAATTAAGGATGGGCAGTAAATGCTGCCTCGCCAGCAATGCCCTCATTCCATGAATGAATAAAAAAAATGCCGGCAGATGTGACTCGTTTAATTATGCAAACTGGGCGGGACAAAGGACCTGTTTCCATGCTGTAAACTGATGTGACTCCAATAGAGAACCAGCAGAACAACTGTGCACTGCGTGAACACCTAAAGTATTCTCAAAGCACCATCAAAAACATACTTCATTTGTTTTAATTTGTCCTCAGGATGTGAGCAATGCCAGTGCATTCTTTCAGACACTAAATACCCTTGAGATGGTGCTGGTGATCCACCTTGTGAGACAGCTGTGTGATGTGGGATGATCCAGCAAAGAGGGAGTTCCAGGTTTTTAATTTAGCGATAATGTTTGTGTACCTACGTATCTAATGCTGTTGTCCTTCAGAGACATGATAGATGTGTGAGTTGTAAAAAGAGTAAAAATCAGAAACAAGGCAGGAAAATAAAGGCAAGTGCAAGACTGGGAGATAGTTTCTGAAGGAAAAAGGTAAAACAGAGTTAAGTTGTGAATCAATAGCTACCAGAGGGAAGCCTTACTGTGTACTTACTGTCACAGACTCCCAATGCTGACAACATTTAAGCAAGCCCAGGTATGAGATTTTCAGACAGAGTCATAGAAATATACAGCATGGAAACAGACTGTTTGGCCCAACTAGTTCATGCTTACCACATGACTTAAACTGATCTAGTCCCATTTGCCAGTATTTGGCCCATATCCCTCTGAGCCCTTCCTATTCATTACCCATCCAGATGCCTTTTAAATGTTGTCTTCATACCAGCCTCCACCACTTCCTCTGGCAGCTCATTCCATACACACACCACCCTCTGTGTGAAAAGGTTGCCTGTTGGGTCCCTTTTCCCTCTGACATTAAACCTATGCGCCCTAGTTTTGGACTCTCCTGACCTGGAGATAAGGCTATGTGACTTATCTATGCTCATGATTTTATACACCTCTATAAGGACACTCCTCAGCCTCTGATGGATGTCTGAAGTTGGGTCATCTCAGCAGTTACAGCCATGACAGCTGCTACGAAGGAATCTTTATCACAGCAGCTGTTCGCTTTTGGAATAAATGGTGTACTCATGCCTCCATCACAACTTCCTGTTCTTCTTTAGTTCCCCAGTGAAAGAGAGGGAAGGACGTGTAAAGGAGCAGCACATCAGTGCATCCTCCTGGAGGATTACACAGTTGCCCAAGAAGCATCGTAAAAGGGGCAGTCACTAGAATTCAGCAAGCCTCTGCCTCAAGTTTTCAAAATCTATGATTTTTTTATTTCCCAGCCTGGAGGAAATGGTAAATGCATCATTTGGAAATGGTGCAGCCTGGGAATGGACCATGTAGGATTTGGCAGCCATTCTCCCCTGTAAGACCATATGAGTTAGGAGCAGATGTAGGCCATTCAGCCCATCATGCCTGTTCCAGCATTGAATGGCTGATCTGATAATCCTCAAAACCACTTTCCTGCCTTTTCCCGATATCGCTTGATTCCCTGAGCAAAAACACAAATCACTGGAGAAACCCAGCAAGCCTGGCAAGATCTGTGGAGAGAAAGCAAATGGTAGATATGCTGAAGACAGGCCATGTGGGAGTATGGTGTAAAGAAACAGGGAATAGGTGGGAATGGAGCCCAGAGAGTTAGAACAGCAGTTAGGCAGACAATGAGATGGAGAATGGTATGTCAGGGAAGGAGAAGAGTTGATAATGGGGGCCTTACGTAGATGAGAATGGGTTGGCTGTACAGGTATTTCTTCTATCACGCAATAGTCACATTCGTGTGACTTTGCGCTATGGAAAATCACTGTACTGTACAGTAGAAAGTTCACATTATCCAAACCGAGTCTACTATTCAACAATTGTTACAGCCACTTCCTGTTAATAAAACATGCATTATAGCGAAAATACCTGCACTGAAAGCAGCCCATATCATGACAAGGCCTAAGGTGTGGGCGGTTAGGGTGAGGACATGGAAGGTGATGATCAGGCTTCAATAATTCAATAACATCATTGAACTCCATACTGAGTTCAGAAGGTTCCAAGTAGAAAATGATGTGCTGTCCTTCCAGTTTGCACTGAGCTTAGCTGGAACGCTGCAGCCAGCCTGAGACAGATGTTAACCAGGCAACAGCATAGTGCATTGAAGTCTGAGGCAACAGGAAGCTCAGGATCGTTTGTGCAACAGAGGGAGGTTGATTGAGGAGCAGAAGGCTCGGCAGCAATGGACCACCCCTCCCCTTTATCACATGTTGAAACTGGGTCCTTTGATAGGGCACTGAACCTTTGACCAGTGGAACTCCTCTCCTCCTACAATAGCAAACTACATGTATTTGTGCTTCTCGTACTCCCCAGGATGAGCTCCCTGCCCATAATTTGGTGGATATGCAGGTGTTCATGTTGGACTGAGGTGGGGACGTAGTCAGAAGTCACACAACGACCTCATTGCAAGTTATAGTCCAATGGGTTTATTTTAAATCACAAGCATTCAGAGCACTGCTCCTGCAGATGAAGGGGAGGGAAGCACATTAGCACAGAATCTTTTTTTTGTAATTATCTTTCTGCCTTAATCGGATCATCAGAGATCCCTTCAGTTGCTAATCAGCGGTTGACTCTTTACTCACGCAGTCTGACACTTTCGATCACCTGCAAAAGAATTGTTTTATAGCCATTGGCGCTTCACTCACACCATTTGCACTAACTTTTGACACTCTTAATTACCTTGAGTGATCTTGTGCTGATCATTTGATTAATACTCATGGAGGTGGGCCAATGTTCAACTGGATGGAATAAGTCAACATTAATTGCCACTGAAGGGGCTTAAGTGTTCCAGTGTTGGCAGGAAGGCTAACCACAGAAGAGTTGCAGGTGGGAGGGCCTCTCCTGTCACCCACTGGCCTGATTCGTTGCATGACCCAACAGAAAATTCCCCGTGGGAACGGGCAATGAATTCCACTCACAATGTAGGCCTGTGTCCACTGGGCCTGCATGGATGCTAAGGTTTCACTGGCAGGATGACACCAGTACTCCTGCTTCCAATGGTTACTTGGCAACATGACTGCAGATGTCATTGTGAAGTAGTATCTCTCATACACACACATGCACGCACACAGTAATAAGCCTCCTTGCGAAGCAGAGACTTCTCATTAGTGCTCATTTTCCCCTACCACATAAGCAATGAAAGATAACAGTTGGCATAGAGCGATGTATCAGGACAGCAGATTAGGGTCAGAGATAATTGTGCAAACCTACACGTCTCAAAGCTCAGAGCCGTTTAGTATTCTTCATTTGTCCATTCGCGCACAAGGGCAGAAAGGTTGCTGTTACATTATATAAACAGTCATTAAGTGCTTGAACACGCACAGATCAAATCTAATCAACTATTAATCTGAATGAACTCTCGTGTTATAATTTCTACTATTTATCATTCAGTTTTGATTAGTCGATCCAAAATGAATGGGGGGGGGGGAATGATTAAACAATCGGAGAGCATTTGCAATCAAAGTCTCCCTTACTTCAGGCCTCAGGGGAGTGGCACAGCATGTCAAAACCAATCAGGGAGCAATTAATAACCCACCACAGTATACTACTGTACATGATAGAGCTATTGACCAATTGCCTGCTGAAGAGATTCTTTCTGCTCAGAAGGGGTGGGAGCTATTGATGGTGGGAGATGATTCACTTTATGTTTTCGTTTAAATCAGTAGATCTAAACACCCTGAACTCCAAGAAAGTCCAGCGGTATTGTGACTGTGAATTTGGAAGCAACAGGGAACGTGCCGCAGCAAACTGCTGGGTCCAAGGTGGAGAGGTGAGGTAGGAAAAGGAAGTGAAATATCTGCGGTTGTTCAGACCACTGTGGAAGATTGGCGGGGCTGGTGTGTGGTTAGACTTTTGACTCAGAGATTAAAGCAACGTGAGGTGGAGATGGGTCTGTCAGTGGGAGTGTTTTGGATGTGAGGTTGGCAAATGGAATTCTTGGACATAAGTGAATGGATACAGTGGCTGTGATAATAAAATGTGAGGCTGGATGAACACAGCAGGCCCAGCAGCATCTCAGGAGCACAAAAGCTGACGTTTCGGGCCTTGACCCTTCATCAGAGAGGGGGATGGGGTGAGAGTTCTGGAATAAATAGGGAGAGAAGGGGAGGCGGACCGAAGATGGAGAGAAAAGAAGATAGGTGGAGAGGAGAGTATAGCTGGGGAGGTAGGGAGGGGATAGATCAGTCCAGGGAAGACGGACAGGTCAAGGAGGTGGGATGAGGTGGTAGGTAGGAAATGGAGGTGCGGCTTGGGGTGGGAGGAAGGGATGGGTGAGAGGAAGAACAGGTTAGGGAGGCAGAGACAGGTTGGACTGGTTTTGGAATGCAGTGGGTGGAGGGAAAGAGCTGGGCTGGTTTTGTGGTGCAGCAGGGGGAGAGGATGAACTGGGCTGGTTTTGGGATGCGGTGGGGGATGGGGAGATTTTGAAGCTGGTGAAGTCCACATTGATACCATTGGGCTGCAGGGTTCCCAAGCGGAATATGAGTTGCTGTTCCTGCAACCTTCGGGTGGCATCATTGTGGCACTGCAGGAGGCCCATGATGGACATGTCATCTAAAGAATGGGAGGGGGATTAGAAATGGTTTGCGACTGGGAGGTGCAGTTGTTTATTGCGAACCGAGCGGAGGTGTTCTGCAAAGCGGTCCCCAAGCATCCGCTTGGTTTCCCCAATGTAGAGGAAGCCACACCGGGTACAGTGGATGCAGTATACAACTACAGCGGCTGTCCTTTGTTTTGGGGTCACATTGTATCTCGCAGAGAGAACACTGAAAATCAAGGTCTGCTGTTCCTGTATCATCACAAAACAGAAATGTTAGAACATCTTGCTGCACGTTGCAGCTGTATGAAAATCTGGTCAGGCAACATTTGCAATCTTGTGTAGTTCTGGTCGCCACACTGTCGGAAGGATGTGGAAGCTTTGGAGAGGGGGCCAAAGAGGGTTACCAGGATATTGCCTGGACTCGAGTGAATTAGCTATAAGAGGAGGTTGACAAACTTGGATTGCCAGAGCATCAGAGACGGAGGGGAGGCTGGATAGGAGTATATAAAATGACATGAAGCATGGGTGGGGTGGATAGTCAGAGCCTTTTTCCCCAGAGGGGAAATGTCAAATACCATGGAGCGTATGTTTAAAGTAACAGGGAGAAAGCTTAAAAGGAGATGTGAGAGTGAAGATTTTCCATGCAGAGGGTGGTAGGTGTCTGGAATGTGTTACCAGGGAAGGTGGCAGAAGCAGATACAACAACAACTTTTGAGGGGCATTTAGATAGATGCACAAACAGGTTGGGGTAAGAGGGATACAGTGCATGGGCAGGCCAATGGGATAAGTTCAGAATGGCATCATGGTTGGCACAGACATGATGGACCAAAGGCTTTTCATGCAGAAACTGGCTATTCTGAAACAGGTAGTGGAGATAGAGCTTCAAAATAAATTGAGAGAGTGTGTGTGGGTGGGGGCAGAGTTCCAGCCTAAAATTAGAAAATCAGAATGAGAGAAGATAGGAATTTATGTCAGTGATGAGGATTGTTCCCAGAAAACAAAAAGAAGGGACTGAATGCGTGAATATCATATTGTACTGAGGAATCATAAAAGTGCAGAGGATCTCAATAAGGCAAACTTAAAGTTTTCATATCTTAAAAAATGAAACATTCAAAATATGTTATAGTGCAGATCAAAGTAAGTCAAGATCTCAAGAGCTGTAAACTAGTCCAGGAGTTGGGAGGAGGAAACACCTCAGGAAAAATAATTACAGCTTCCACAATAAAAGGGACCTAAGGAGTAACACTTTCGTGCAGACGGTGGTGCAGATGTGGAATGGGCTGCCACAGGAAGTGGTGGAGGCTGGTACAATGACAAAATTTAAAAGACATCTGGATTGGTATATGAATAGGAAGGGTTTAGAGAGGTGTCAGCCAAAGGAGATGAGATTTATCCAGGATATCTGGTTAGCATGGATATGTTAGATTGAAGATATCAAAGTGTGGAGCTGAATGAACACAGCAGGCCATGCAGCATCTTCAGAGCACAAAAGCTGATGAAGGATCTAGGCCCGAAACGTCAGCTTTTGTGCTCCTGAGATGCTGCTTGGCCTGCTGTGTTCATCCAGCTCCACACTTTGTTATCTCGGATTCTCCAGCATCTGCAGTTCCCATTATCTACGTTAGATTGAAGGATTTGTTCCATGCTGCGCCGCTCTATGACTGTGAAGGCGCCAGCAGCATACCAAAACTTCAAGAGGGTCAAGGTGCAGAGATGAATGTAGTGGCCGTAGTTAAAGAGAAGGTGTTGGGGAGGATCGAAGGTCTGATGGTGGATAAATCACCCAGACTGGACAGATTTCCCTGCAGAGCTCTGAAGAAGACAGCTGAGGAGACTGTAGAGCTGCTGAAGATGAGATTGCAGAGCACTTTTTTTCGCTATTCATTTGTGGTATGTGGGTGTCACTGGCTGGCTGGCATTTCTTGCCCATCCCTAGTTGCGCTTGAGACAGTGGTGACCCACAATGCTATTAGGAAGGAAATTCCTGGATTTCGGCCGAGCAACAGTGAACAAATGGCATTATATTTCCAAGTCAGGAGGGGAGTGGCTTGTAGAGGGACTTGGAGGTGGTGGTGCTATACGTCCTTCTGGGTGGAAGTGGTTGTGGGTTTGGAATGTGCTGTCTGAGGATCTTTGGTGAATTTCTGCATTGCATCTTGTAGATAGTACACACTGCTGCAACTGAGCATCATTGGTGAAGGGAGCGAATGCTTGTAGATACAGTGCCAATCAAGCGGGCTGCTTTGCCCTGGATGGTGGCAAGCTTCTCCAATGTTGTTGGGGCTGCACTTATCAGGCAAGTTGGAAATATTCCATCACAAGCCTGACTTGTGCCTTGTAGATGGTGGACAGGCTTTGAGGCATCAGGAGATGAGTTACCCTCCACTGTATTCCCAGCTTCTGGCCTACCTTGTAGCCACTCTGTTACCGTGGGGAGTCCAGTTGAGTTTCTGGTCAATGGTAACCCCCAGGATGTTGATAGTGGGAGATTTAGTGATGGTGACACCATCAAATGTCAAGGGACAGTGATTAGATTGTCTCCTGTTGGTCATTGCCTGGCATTTGTGTGACGTGGATGTCATTTGACACTTGTCAGCACAAGCCTGGATATTGCCCAGATCTTGTTGAATTTGAACATGGACTGATTCAGTATCTGAGGAGTCATGAACGGTGCTGAACATTGTGCAATCTTTGGCAAACATCCCCACTTCTGACCTTGTGATGGAGGGAAGATCATGGATGAACCAGCTGAAGATGGTTGGGCCTAGGACACTACCCTGGGGAACACCTGCAGAGATGTCCTGGAGCTGAGATGATTGACCTCCAACAACTACAACCATCTTCCTATGTGTCACATATGATTCCAACCACTGGAGAGTTTGCCCCCAATACCCATTGATTCCAGTTTTGCTCAGGCTCCTTGACACCATACTTGGCCAAATGCAGCCTTGGTGTCTAGGGCTGTCACTCTCACCTCACCTCTGGAATTCAGCTCTTTTGTCCATGTTTGAACTAAGGCAGTAATTAGGTCAGGAGCCGAGTGGCCCTGGTGGAATCCAAACTGGGCGTCACTGAGCAGGTTATTTCTGAGCAGATGCTGTTTGATAGCACTGTTGCTGACACCTTCCATCACTTAAGAACATAAGAATATGAGAGCTAGGAGTGGGAGTAGGTCAGCTGGCCCCTCGAGCCTGCCCCACCATTTAATAAGATTATGGCTGACCTTTGAGTCTCAGCTCCACTTACCTGCCCACTCACCATAACCCTTACTTCTTTTACTGTTCAAAAATTTATCTAGCCTTGTCTTAAAAAACATTCAGCAAGGTGGCTTCAACCACTTCACTGGGCAGTGAATTCCACAAATTCACAACCCTTTGGGTGAAGAAGTTCACCCTGACCTCAGTCCTGCATCTGCTTCCCTTTATTTTGAGGCAATGCCCTCTAGTACTACTTTCGCCTGCCTCCACCTTACCTGTTCCCTTCATAATCTTATATGTTTCTATAAGATCTCCCCTCCCCTTTACTGATGATTAAGAGTAGATTGATGAGGTGGTAATTGGCTGGGTTGGATTTGTCCTGCTTCCTGTGTACAGGACATATATGGGCAATTTTCCACATTGTCAGGTCAATACCAGTGTTGTAACTGCACTGGGACAGCTTGGCCAGGGGAGCAACAGGTTCTGGAGCTCACGTCTTCAGTACCATTGCTGGAAAGTTGTCAGGGCCTGTAGTCTTTGCAGTATCCAGTGTCTCCAACCAGTTTCTTGATATCATATGGGCTGAATTAGATTGGCTGAAGACTGGTATCTGTAATGCTGGGGACCACTGGAGGAGGCCAAGATCCATCATTCATTCGGCATTTCTGGCTGAAGATTGCTGCGAATGTTTTAGCCTTATTCTTTGCACTGTTGTGCTGGGCTCTTCCATCATTGAGGATGGGGATATTTGTGGAGCCTCCTCCTCTGGTGAGTTGTTTAATTATCCACCACCATTTGCAACTGGATGTGGCAGAGCTGCCGAGCTTAGATCTGATCCAGTGATTGTGGGATCGCTTATCTCTGTCTATCACTTACTGCTTTCTCTGTTTGGTGTGCAAGTAGTCCTGTTTTGTGGCCTCACCAGGTTGATCCCTCATCTACAGGTATGCCTGGCCCTGCTCCTGGCATGCTCCCCTGCACTCTGTTTTGAACCTAGGATTGATCCCATGCCTTGATGGTAATGGTTGAGTGGGGAATTTGCCAGGCCATGAAGTTACAGATTGCGCTGGAGCACAATTCTGCTGCTGTTGATGGCCCAGCGGCTCACGGATGCCCAGTCTTGAGTTGCGAGATCCGTGTGAAGTCTGTCCCATTTAGCACAGTGATACAACACAACAGAAGTTATTCTCAATGAGAAGGCGGGACTTTGACTCCGCAAGGACTGTGCAATGGTCACTTTTACCAATACTCTCATGGACACTGCATCTGTAGCTGACAGATTAGTAAGGATGAGGTCATGTATGTTTTTCCCTCTTCTTGGTTCCCTCACTACCTGCCATAGGCCCTGTCTACCAGCTGTGCCCTTTAGGACCCGACCAGCTTGGTCAGTCGTACTGCTGCTGAGCCATTCTTGGTGGTGGACATTGAAATCCCCCACCCAGAGTACATTTGTGACCTCAGTGCTTCCTCTCAGTTTTGTTCAACATTGAGGAGTACTAGCTCATCACCTGAAGGGGGACAGTATAGAACATAGAACATAGAACAATACAGCGCAGAACAGGCCCTTCGGCCCTCGATGATGCTCCGACCTGTGAACTGATCTAAGCCCATCCCCCTACACTATCCCATCATCAACCATATGCTTATCCAAGGATCCAAGGTATGTGGTAATCAACAGGTGGTTTCCTTGCCCATGTTTAACCTGAAGCCACGAGCCTTCATGGGGTCCAGACTCAATGTTGAGGACTCTTAGCACAATACCCTCCTGACTGTATACCACTGTGCCACCACCTCTGCTGGGTCTGTCCTGCCGGTGGGACAGGACATGTCCAGGGATGGTGATGGTGGTGTCTGGGACATTGTCTGTAAGGTATGATTCTGTGAGTATGACTCTGTCAGGCTGTTGCTTGACATGCCTGTGAGGCAGCTCTCCCAATTTTGGCACTAACCCCCTGATGTTAGTGACGAAGACTTTGCAGGGTCAACAGGGCTGTTTCTGCCGTTGCCTTTTCCCGTGCCTAGGTCGATGCCAGGTGATCTGTCCAGTTCCATTTCTTTGAGAATTTGTAGCAATTGGTACAAGAGACTAGCTTGTTAGGCCATTTCAGACAGCAGCTGAGAGTGAACCACATTGCTGTGGGTCTGGAGTTACATGTAGGGCAGACCAGTTGAGGGTGGCAGATTTTCTCCCCCGATGGGCATTAGTGAACCAGATGGGTTTATCTGACAATCAGTAATGATTTAATGGTGATTCGTAGATTCTTAATTCAAAACTTTTTTTTAAAAATCCAAATTCCACCTTCTGCTATGGTGCAATTTGAACCCAGGGCCCCAGAATAACAGTTCAGTTTCTGGAAGAATAGTCTAATGATAATACCACTTAAGGCCATCACCTACTCATGGAAGGATATGTAAACTAGGGCTGAGTCAACATGGCTTGGTCAACGGGTTTGCCAACAAACCCCGTTTGACTTCTTTGAAGTGGTAATGAGCAGGTGAAACAAAGGAGAGAAAAGTCATCTACTTTGAATTCTAGAAGATATTTGACAAAGCATGGCACCAGAGGCTGTGAAATAAGAACCCATGACATGCGGGACAAGGAACTGGTAAGGATAGAGATTAGCTGACTGGCAGAAGGCAGAAAGAGGGGATAAAGGGATCTCTTTCAAGATGGCAGCTGATGGCCAGTGGACTTCCACAGGGCCAGTGTTGAGGTTGCAACTATTTGTGTTTTATATACACATATACATATGTTACACATTAATGAAAGAACTGAGGTTATTGGTGCTAAATTTGCAGATTTCACAAAGATAAGTAGAGGGAGCAGGGAGGCTGCATAAGGATTGAACAGGCAAGGGGAGAGGGCAAAGAAATGGCAGCTGGAACACAATGTTGGAGAGTGTGGCATTATGCACATTGGTAAGAAGGGTAGAGACATGGACTGTTTTCTAAATGGAGAAAGGCTTTGGAAAGCTGAAGCACCAAGGAACTTGAGTGTTCTATGCCACGATTCTCTTCAGGTTAACGTGGAGGTTCAATTGACAGTCAGAAAGCTGAATGCAATGTTAGCATTTATTTCAAGAGGACTAAAATACAAGAGTGGATTGACTGCTGAGGATCTATAAAGCTCTGGTCAGACTGCGTTTGGAATATTGAGCAGTTTTGGGCCTTGTATCAAAGGAAGGATGTGCTAGCTTTTGGGGGCTTGGGGTGGGGGGGTGATCCAGGGGAGGCTTACAAGAATGATCTCAGGAATGAAGGACTTGTCATATGAGGAGTGGCTGAGGACACTGCGCCTGTACAAGATGGAGTTTAAAAGGATGGGGTGGGGAAATGATCTCATGGAAACTTATAGAATGCTGAGAGGCCTAAACAGTGGATGTGGAGAAGATGTTTATACCAGTGGGAGAGACAATGACCTCAATGGCATAGCCGCAGTGAAGGGGATGACCCTTTAGCACTGAAATGAGGATTGGGTCAAGAATCTGTGGAACTCACTGCCTTGGAAGGCAATGTAGTGCATTTAAAACAGAGATAGGGAGGTTTTTCATTAGTATGGGGATCAAAGGTTAAAGGGAGAAGGCAGGAGAAGCGGGTAGAGAAACATTTCTCAATGGGCTGAATGGCTTAATTCTCCCCATGTATCTTCTGGTGTTTATGGTGTACATTGCTGTGGTCTGGAGTTATATGTTGGTCAGACAAGATCAGGACAGCAGATTTCCTTCCACAAAAGGAATTTGAGATTGCTGTACAAACCTCTCAGTGGTCAAATGGTTGCTTTTAAGTAAACTTGATTTAACATCTGATATCTTGGCATTTGAACCCTTATCTAGTAGTATTTGTCTGTGGTTCCGGGTTACTAGCTCAGTGATATTAGCACTGCTCCACTCCCTCCTCTGTCAATTATGTCATTCATCATAGAGCCCCACCTTCCCCTGGCCTTTTTTAATGTCTCCCAAGCTGACTTATGAAAAAGTTAGAAGAGGGGCATTGTAGCTGGTCATTATTATTGTTGCTTGGACCTTGCTTTTGCAAGTTCATTTTATATGTCCTTAAAACAGAGACTGCACAAAAGTAATTTTCATTGACTTTAGGAATTTAGTATTTTGAGGTAATAAATAGCAGTGTAAAATTGCAACTAATTTCTCCATCATTTGCAGTTCCCATTATCTCTTCTTCCTTACTTGTGTTGTTTTTCTCTCATTGAAAGCTTTTAGGCCAATCACCCTCTCGTGTTTTCATACCTTCTTCATCCGGCCAAAGGCTGCATCCTCAGACCATAAGGCATTGGAGCAGAAGTGGGCTATTCAGCCTATTGAGTCTGCTCTGCCATTCTCTCAGGTCATAGCTGTTCTGATAATCCTCAAATAGCTGCAATTTCCCCAGAATATTTGATTCCTTTGCTGATTAAAAAGCCACGTATCTTAGCCTTGAATATCATTAATAATACATCTTTCTATGTTTTGCATAGGCGGGCTAGCATTAACTAATTCATTTGTGTCAGCCTGGGTTAGATTGTTGAATCTTTGGAGTGGAATTTGAAGCAAGAGCCTTTTGACCCAAGGCATGTGTGACTAACTCCTTTCCTCACCACAGACGCTGCTTGAGCTGCTGAGTGCTGATAACTATTCTCAATCTAAATTTGCAATTTCCAGCATCTACAGTCTAATAAAACAGATCTAAGAAGCTTGAGTAGAATGCAATAATGAATAAATAAATTGGAGGCTTTCTTTAACAACAAACAGGCCAAGACAGATTAGCATTTGAATCTGATCGGCTTCACAGATGCAAATGTGGAGAGACCTTTGATGCCTGGAAGATGTCACTGGAGGTTGCAATAACACATTTAGCCTGATATGAATGCCGAATATGAAACTGAGAAAGTTATTTATTGGCAAAGTGAAACAAGATCAAAAGGAAAAGTATTAAATCCCAATTAGCTTTTTGGAGAGAACACATTGTGTCTGTTACATCAAGTGTACTTTTAGACTTGGAGAGTGTGCAAAAAGAAAACATAATGAAATGATAAACAAAGCAAGATGTTGGAAATCAGAAACTGCAGAGAAACTCAGCTTGTCTGGCAGCGTCTGCGGAGAGAGGAACGGGATGAATGTTTTAATTCCATTAACTCTCCTTCAGAACTGAAATCAGAGTACTGTAATACTAGAAATCAGACATGATACCAACATGAAAAGGGTGGCCAGGACCGAACAAAGAACAATACAGAGATAACAAGGTGCAGAGCTGGGTGAGCACAGCAGGCCAAGCAGCATCAGTGGAACAGGAAGGCTGACGTTTTGGGCCCAGACCCTTCTTCAGAAATGGGGGAGATGAAGGGGGTTCTGAAATAAATAGGGAGAGAGGGGGAGGCAGATAAAAGATGGATAGAGGAAGAAGATATGTGGTGAAGAGACGGACCAGTCAAAGAGACGGAGATGAAGCCGGTAGAGGTGAGTGTAGGTGGAGAGGTAGGGAGGGGATAGGTCAGTCCAGGGAATGCAGACAGGTCAAGGGGGCGGGAAGAGGCTAGTAGGTCGGAGTGGGTAGGGGTGGGTCTTGGGATGGGAGGAAGGGATAGCTGGATGGAAAGATAAGTTAGGGAGGCAGGGATGAGTTGGGCTGGTTTTGGGATGTGGTGAGGGGAGAGGAGATTTTGAAGCTTGTGAAGTCCACATTAATACCATTGGGCTGCAGGGTTCCCAAGCAGAATATGAGTTTCTGTTCCTGCAATCTTTGGGTCGCATCACTGTGGCACTGCAGGAGATCCAGGATGGACATGTCGTCCGAGGAATGGGAGGGGGAGTTGAAATGGTTCGTGACTGGGAGGTGCAGAATCCCCGTCCCATCCCCCATTTTTGAACCTATTGTCCCTTGTTGAGGAAAACTCGCCTGGTTCACTAATGTCCTTTAGGGAAGGAAACTGCCATCCTTACCTAGTCTGGCTGACATGTGACTCCACGCCCACAGCAATGTGGTTGACTCTGAACTGTCCTCTGGGCAATCAGGGATGGGCAACAAATGCTGGTCTCACCAGCAACGCCCTCATCTTGTTAATGAATAAAAATATCTGTGTCCTTTAGTAATTGACCCCGTCACCCTGGGAAAAGGCCTCAATTTACACTTTGTCCACACCATTCACAATTATATAAACTTCTATTAGGTCGCACTCAACCTCCTGCATTCCACTGAAAACAGACCCAATCTATCCAAACTTTCCTCATTGTTAAAAGTCCCCACACCAGGCAACATCCTGATAAACCTTTACTGTACCCACTCCAAGTATCCACATCCTTCTGGTAGTGTGGTGACCAGAACTGTACGCAAAATTCCAAGTGTGGCCGAACTAAAGTTCTATAAAGCTGCAGCATAACTTGTCTATCCTTATACTCAATACCCCTTCTGATGAAGGTAAGCATGTCATAGGCATTCACTACTTTACCTACCTCCACTGCCACTTGCAGTGATCTGTGGACCTGCACACCCAGAGCCCTCTGCATATTAATACTCAGGTGTTCTGCCATTCACTATAGCTTGCCCCTGGTATTTTACTTTCTAAAATGCTTCATCTCACATTTTCTCCGGATTAAACTCCATGTGCCATTTTTCTGCCCATGCCTCCAACTGATCTCTATCCTGTTGTATCCTTTGACAATCCTCCTCACTATCGGCAACTCCAAACTTTGTATCGCATGCAAACTTACAAATTAGACCAACTATTTTTCCTCCAAATCATTTAAGTGATGCAAGTCTTTATGGTGAGGACGATGTTTGATGGGGAACACATATGCATACGGACAAAACTAGGATGAGGGTCTACATATACAGGATAATGGCATTGGCAGAGGATTGACTGGCTAGCAGTAGGCAGAGATTGAGGACAAAAGGATCTTTTTCAGGGATGGCAGCCAGCAACCAGAGGAATTCCGTAGGGATCAGTGTTGAGACAGCAAATATCCACATTATATTAACAGCCTGGATGAAGGAAGAGAGGGCATCGTCACTATGTTTTGCAGAAGACATAAAGACAGTTGGAGGGACATTTAGTGTTGAGGAAGCCAGGAGGCTGCAAATGAATTTGGATAAACTAGGAGGTTGGGAATAAATATGGCCAATGGAAGAAAATGTGGAAAAGTGTGAAGCAATGCATTTTGATAGGAAGAATACAGTTGTAGAGGTATGGAGTCCTATAGGTTGCAGAGAGACATAGATAACGTGCAGAGCTGGGCTGAGAGGTGGCAAATGGAGTTTAATGCAGACAAATGTGAGGTGATGCACTTTGGTAGGAGTAACCGGAAGGCAAAGTACAGGGCTAATGGTAAGATTCTTAGCAGAGTAGATGAGCAGAGAGATCTCGGTGTCCATGTACACAGATCCTTGAAAGTTGCCACCCAGGTTGTCAGGGCTGTTAAGAAGGCATTCAGTGTTTTAGCTTTTATTAATAGAGGGATCGAGTTCCGGAACCAAGAGGGTATGGTGAAGCTGTACAAAACTCTGGTGCGGCCGCACTTGGAGTATTGTGTACAGTTCTGGTTACCGCATTATAAGAAGAATGTGGAAGCTTTGGAAAGGGTGTAGAGGAGATTTACTAGGATGTTGCCTGGTATGGAGGGAAGGTCTTACAAGGAAAGGCTGAGGGACTTGAGGCTGTTTTTATTAGAGAGAAGAAGGTTGAGAGGTGACTTAATTGAAACATATAAAATAATCAGAGGGTTAGATAGGGTGGACAGGGAGAGCCTTTTTCCTCGGATGGTGACGGCGAGCACGAGGGGGCATAGCTTTAAATTGAGGGGTGAAAAATATAGGACAGATGTCAGAGGTAGTTTCTTTACTCAGAGAGTAGTAAGGGAATGGAACGCTTTGCCTGCAATGGTAGTAGATTCGCCAACTTTGGGTACATTTAAGGCGTCATTGGATAAGCATATGGATGTACGTGGAATAGTGTAGGTTAGATGGGCTTGAGATCGGTATGACAGGTTGGCACAACATCGAGGGCCGAAGGGCCTGTACTGTGCTGTAATGTTTTATGTTCTGTGTTCAATTGACAGTTAGGAAGGCAAATGTAATGTTTGCATTCATTGCCAGAGGGCGAGAATTCAAGGGTCAAATTGTACTCTGATGCGCTGATCAAACGGCATTTGGAATTTTGAGAGCAGTTTTGGGCCCTGTATCTAAGGATGAGTTAGCATTAGTAAGGTATAGAGAAGTTTGCAAGAATGATCTTGGGGATGAAGTACTTGCCATGTGAGGGACAGTTAAGGACTCTGTACTCAAAGGAGTTTAGAATGATGAGGTGGGCTCTCATTAATACTTATAGAATACGGAGAGGCCTGGGTATTGGATGTGGAGATGATTTTTTTTCACCAGGAAAGATTTGGACCAAGGACACAGCCTCAGAATGAAAGGTGACCCTTTATTTATGAGATGACAGGGAATTTCTTCAGCTAGCCAGTGGATAATCAGTGGTGATCAAGTCATTGACTGTATTTAAAACAGAGATAGAAAGTTTCTTGATCCACAAGGAGATCAAGAGCTGAAGGAAGAAGGCAAGAGAATGGATTGATAAACACATCAGCCATGATTGAATGGTGGAGCAGAATCATCGGGCCGAATGGCCTAATTCTGCTTCTGTATCATGATACTATGGTCTGAGAGAACAAAAACCCTATTGAATTTATTGGAGGATGAGGTCTGATGGGCTGAATGGCCTACCCCAATTCTGAAGTTAACACTAACTGTAACCACAACTTAAATTCTATTGTACGTTAAACATTAAAAAAAATTACAAAATCCTTCACATGAGCATTAATGATGTCGAGCCACAAAGAGTTATGCAGTCCAATCAAAACTTAACAAGAAGTACATTTTTAAAGAAAACTTCAAAGGAGAAAAGAGGTGAAAAGATAGAGTGGGGGACCTGAAATCATGGTTACCAAGTGACTAAAATCGAGGATGCTGAATGGAATGCAATTAGAGAGCTATAGTTTGGAATTTGAAAATAACCTGGAAACAAACCCTTCTGTCCAACTAATCCAAATTTCCCAAACAAAACTAGTTCCACTTGGCCCATATCCCACTAAAACTTTCCTATTCATGTGGGTGTCCAAATGTCTGTTAAATGTTCTAACTATACCTGTATCTACTACTTTCTGGCAGTTCATTCCACATACAAACCCCAGAGAGAGAAAAAGTTGTCCCTCAGGTCTCCTTGAACTCTCTCATTTCAACTTAAGGATAAGCCCCCTAGTTTTGCATAACAAGGTGTGGAGTTGGAGGAACACAGCAGGCCAGGCAGCATCAGAGGAGCAGGAAAACTGACTTTTCGGGTGTGAACCCTTCTTCAGAAATGGGGGAAGGGAAGGGGGCTCTAAAATAATTAGAGAGAGGGAAGGCAATGATAGAGGGTGGACAGAGGACCAGATAGTGGAGAGAAGACAGACAGGTCAAATATCTAGGGATGAAGCCAGTACAAGTGACTGTATGCAGGGAGTTGGGATGGGGGTGGTCAGTGGGGAGGGAGGGGCGAATAGGTGGGAGAGAAGACGGGACAGGTCAAGGAGGTGGGAATGAGGCAAGTAGGAAGGAAGTGAGGGTAAGGGTTGTTCAGTGAGGTGGGAGGAGCGGATAGATGGGAGAAAAGATGGACAGGTCAAGGAGGTGGGGGCGAGATGGGCTGGCCTTGGAACGAAGAGATTTAGAAGGTTGTAAAGCCCACATTGAGATCATTTGGCTGCAGGGTTCCTGAGTGGAAGATGAGGTGCTGTTCCTCCAGCCTTCAGGTGGCATTGTCGTAGCACTGGAGGAGGCCCAGGATGGACATGTTCTCCAGGGAGAGGGAGGGGCCGTTGAAGTGCGTCACAACTGGGAGGTGCAGTCGTTTGTCATGAACTGAGCACAGGTGCTCCACAAAGCGGTCTCCAAGCCTCCGCTTGGTTTCCCCGATGTAGAGGAGGCCACAACGGGAACAGCGGATACAACATACCACATTAGCAGATCATAGATCATAGAACATTACAGCACAGTACAGGCCCTTCGGCCCTCGATGTTGTGCCAACCTGTGAAACCGATCTGATGCCCACCTAACTTACACTATTCCATTACCAACGATATGTTTACCCAATGACCATTTAAATGCCCTTAAACTTGACGAGTCTACTACAGTTGCAGGCATGGCATTCCATGCCCTCACTACTCTTTGAGTAAAGAACCTACCTCTGACATCTGTCCTATATCTTTCACCCCTCAATTGAAAGCTATGCCCCCTCGTGCTCGCCGTCACCATCCTAGGAAAAAGGCTCTCCCTATCCACCCTATCTAACCCTCTGAAGTGTATGTGTTGTGTGCACGTGAACATTTGTTTGTTATGGAAGGTCTTCTTGGGGCCTGGGATGGGGGTGAGGGAGGAGGTGTAGGGGCAGGTGTAGCACTTTCTGCAGTTGCAGGGAAAAGTGATAGGGGTGGTGGGACTGGTGGGGAGTGTGGAGCTGACAAGGGAGTCCCAGGGAGAGTGGTCCCTTCCTAAAGCAGACAAGAGTGGGGAGGGAAAAATGTGGTGGTGGCGTCAGATTGGAGGTGGCGTAAGTGGTGGAGAATGATGCGTTGAATCCAGAGGTTGTTGGGGTGGTATGTGAAGATGAGGGGAATTCTTTTTGGGCTGTTATTGCAGGGAAGGGGTGTGAGGGATGAGGTGCACGAAATGCAAGAGATATGGTCAAGGCCATTTTCGGCCACTGTGGAGGGAAGATTGCAGTCGTTGAAAAATGAGGATATCTGGCATGTCCGGGAGTGGAACGTCTCATCTCAGGAGCAGATGTGGTAGAGGCGAAGGAATTGGGAATGGGGATGGCATTTTTGCAGGAAGGTGTGTGAGAGGAGGTGTATTCTGGGTAGCTGTGGGAGTCAGTGGGCCCTACACCTCCCCTCTCACCTCTATCCCAGGCACCAAGAAGACTTTCCACATCAAGCAGATGTTCACCTGCACATCTGCTAATGTGGTATCCTGTATCTGCTGTTCCCAATGTGGCCTCCTCGACATTGGGGAAACCAAGCGGAGACTTGGAGACCGCTTTGTGTAACGCTTACGCTTGATTTGTGAGAAACGACTGCACCTCCCAGTCATGAACCACTTCAACTCCCTCTCCCACTCCTTGGACGACATGTCCACCCTAGGCCTCCTCCAGTGCTATGACGATGCCATCTGAAGGCTGGAGGAACAGCACCTCATATTCTGTTTCGGAACCCTGCAACCCAATGGTCTGAATGTCCTTGACCTGTTCATCTTCCATCCCACCTACCGGCTCCTCCCTCCTCACTGACCCAACCGCCATCCCACCTCCCTACCTACTCTCACCTGTACTGGCTTCATCCCCTCCTCCTTGACCTGCCCAACTTCTCTTCACCTATCTGCTCCCCTATTTACCTTCTATCGTTGCATCCCCCTCTCCCTATTCATTTCAGAGCCCCCTTCCCCTCCCTCATTTCTGGAGAAGGGCCCAGATCTGAAACATCAGTTTTCTTGCTTCTCTGATGCTGCTTGGCCTGCTGTGTCCATCCAACTCTACACCTTGTTATCTCAGATTCCAGCATCGCCAGTTCGGACAATCTCTGCCCTCTAGTTTTGAATGCCTCTACCCTATTGAAAACACATTGGCTATTCACCTTATTTATGCCCTTCAGAATTTTATAAACCTCTGTAAGGTCACCCCTCAACCTTCGGCCCTCCAGGAGGAAAAATCCCAGCTCTCCTTAAAACTCAAAACTCTAGTGAAGGCTGTAGATCTAAAAATTAGAGGTAAGGAAGGGCAAGGTAATGGAAGGCTTTTAAGTCAACATTTTGTTGACTGGAATCCGAAATAAGTCAATAAGCACAAAGGAGGCTGATACTTGAATGATTCTTGGGATTAGGGATGCAGTCAGCATAGTTTGGATAAGCTCAAGTTCACAAATGAGGGAGGACAGTCGGATGTCAGAGATAAAGGAGTGTGTGAGGGATTCAGCCATGGATGAGCTGAGGCGGTGACAGAGGGGCAATTTTTTGAGCAATGACATTCACACAAGATAGAGGGGATGGAAAGCATCAGGTAGGTCCAATCCAATTCTGATACGTGTGCCTAAAAAATTAAAGCGACCAAAAATCTTTGTTTCCGATTGTTGAATCTGAAAGAGTTTGCAGTGGTGTCATCAAGTACTAAACAGGTTACCTTCAGCTTACTGAAGTTTGATAGTCAAGGGGGTTATCTTTAAGGAAAACAGCATGTGCTGCCACACATTGAAACAGAATGCAGAAAAATCAGTTGATAATAACAAAGTGTGAAGCTGGATGAACACAGCAGGCCAAGCAGCATCTCAGGAGCACAAAAGCTGATGTTTTGGGCCTATGAAGGGTCTAGGCCCGAAACTTCAGCTTTTGTGCTCCTAAGATGCTGCTTGGCCTCCTGTGTTCATCCAGCTTCACGCTTTGTTATCGCAGAAAAATCAGTTGTTGAATTTGTGGAAGAGGTCAAGAATTTTATTTTTGTTATAGAAGTCCACACAACAATAGCAAAGATGGAGTGGAATCAAAAAGGTTCAAAAATAGGGAAAGCAATGGCCTAATGGTATTATTGCTCTACTGTTAATCCAATGACCCAGTTAATGTTCTGGGGATCTATGTTGAAATCCTACTGTGCTCGATGATTGCATTTGAATTCAACAAAAATCTCACAAAAATAAAAGTCTAATGTTAATCATGAAACTGTTGATGATTGTCAGAGGAAAAGCTCATCTGGCTCGCTCCTTCTCCTTCTGAAGAGGAAATCTGCCATCTTTACCTGGTCTGGCCTAAATGTGGCTCCAGACCCACAGCTATATGGTTGACTCGTACCTGTCCTCTGGGCAATTAGGGATCGGCAAAATACTGGCTGAGTGACAAGTGAATTAGGAAAAGACAAGGAATGGAAATAGATCAGAAAATTCTGTGCCAGTGAACAGCCAACATATATTCCACATAGTTCAATCTTGACACTGAATTTCAAGCAGAGAATATGACAGTGATCAAGGACTGATTGCCAGTCAGTGTTCGAATAGTAACTCCGCAGCACTGAGATTTGAAATATTAATGGCTACATCAGGGTCATTCAGCTGTGATCAAATGCAAAGCCATGATGCAAAATTCAGGTTTGTGACCAGGTATCTTGAAGTTCATGGAAGAAATTACACCCAGATGTCTCAAAAATAAAATTTACAAACAGAAAACAAAAGAGTCACGCATGTCATAATCTTCCTCCATATGGGAAGTCCACAGAATGGATTCATGCGAACAATTAAAAAAATGATTTTCATATTAGTACATAGAACATAGAACAATACAGCACAGAACAGGCCCTTCAGCCCACGATGTTGTGCCGACCATTGATCCTCATGTATGCACCCTCAAATTTCTGTGACCATATGCATGTCCAGCAGTCTCTTAAATGTACCCAATGACCTTGCTTCCACAACTGCTGCTGGCAACGCATTCCATGCTCTCACAACTCTCTGTGTAAAGAACCCGCCTCTGACATTCCCTCTATACTTTCCTCCAACCAGCTTAAAACTATGACCCCTCATGTTAGCCATTTCTGCCCTGGGAAATAGTCTCTGGCTATCAACTCTATCTATGCCTCTCTTTATCTTGTATACCTCAATGAGGTCCCCTCTCCTCCTCCTTTTCTCCAATGAGAAAAGTCCGAGCTCAGTCAACCTCTCTTCATAAGATAAGCCCTCCAGTCCAGGCAGCATCCTGGTAAACCCCCTCTGAACCCTCTCCAAAGCATCCACATCTTTCCTATAATAGGGCAACCAGAATTGGACGCAGTATTCCAAGTGCGGTCTAACCAAAGTTTTATAGAGCTGCAACAAGATCTCACGACTCTTAAACTCAATCCCCCTGTTAATGAAAGCCAAAACACCATATGCTTTCTTAACCCTCCACTTGGGTGGCCATTTTAAGGGATCTATGTATCTGCACACCAAGATCCCTCTGTTCCTTCACACTGCCAAGAATCCTATCCTTAATCCTGTACTCAGCTTTCAAATTCGACCTTCCAAAATGCATCACCTCGCATTCACCCAGGTTGAACTTCATCTGCCACCTCTCAGCCCATCTCTGCATCCTGTCAATGTCCCACTGCAGCCTACAACAGCCCTCTATACTCTCAACGACACCTCCAAACTTCATGTCGTCTGCAAACTTGCTGACCCATCCTTCAATTCCCTCGTCCAAGTCATTAATAAAAATTACAAACAATAGAGGCCCAAGGACAGAGCCCTGTGGAACCCCACTCACCACTGACTTCCAGGCAGAATATTTTCCTTCTACTACCACTCGCTGTCTTCTGTTGGCCAGCCAATCCTGTATCCAGACAGCTAAGTTCCCCTGTATCCCATTCCTCCTGACCTTCTGAATGAGCCTACCATGGGGAACCTTATCAAATGCCTTGCTGAAGTCCATATACACATCCACAGCTCGACCCTCATCAACTTTTCTAGTCACATCCTCAAAGAACTCGATAACGTTTGTGAGGCATGACCTGCCCCTCACAAAGCCGTGTTGACTGCATTTAATCAAGCCATGCTCTTCCAGATGGTCATAAATCCTATCCCTCAGAATCCTTTCTAACACCTTGCAGACGACAGATGTGAGACTTATTGGTCTGTAATTGCCAGGGATTTCCCTATTTCCTTTCTTGAAGACAGGAATTACATTTGCCATATTGGTGGATCAAAGTGGATGGAAGTGAAAAAGTTACATGTTTCACACGTAAAAGCAGTCATAACGTAATTGCAATAAATATATGCAGTCCATTGTATTTCTGACATACACGTGTCGTGAACATAGAGCTTCAAGATTTGCAGTCATGTGGATTTGTTCCCACAACAAGTTCGGTAGGGTTTCACTCTAGTGGAGAAGCTGCGAGAGATTTCAGAACTATAAACGCATGACTAAGCAACAAGGAAGATTTACAAAGAAATGAAGAACTGTGGATGCTTCACATCCAGCCTGAAGAATGGTCACCAGGCACAAAAAGTTCTCTCTTTCTCTCTCTACACATGCTGCCAGACCTGCTGAGTTTCTCCAGAAATTTTCTGTTTTTGAGAATTTTTAGGTAGTGGCCCAGAGGGATGGGTGTGCACCCTTGCAGGATAGAAAGCAGAGGGTGGTGGTGTAGATTTGCTTTTCAGATCGGAGGCCTGTGACCACTGGTGTGACACGAGGATGCGTGCTGGGTCCACGGCTTTTCACCACTCACATAAATGATTTGGATACAAAAATAGGAGGTTAGGCTAGTAAGTTTGCAGATGACGAAATTGGAGATGTAGTGGATAGCAAAGAAAGAGAGTCACCTAAGGGCAGCTGGATCTTGATCAGATGGGCCCATAGGCCAATGCAATGTAGATGGAGTTTAATTTAGATAAATGTGAGGTGTTGCATTTTGGAAATCAGGGTAGGACTTACACATTTAATGATAGGGTCCTGGGGAGTGTAGCTCAACAAAGAGACCTTGGGGTGCAGGTTCATAGTTCCTTGAAAGTGGAGTCCCAGTAGACAGAAGAGTGAAAAGGGAGCTTGGTATGCTTGCTTTTATCGGTCAGTGAATTGAGTATAGGAGTTGGGTGGTCATGTTGCAGATGAACAAGACATTGGTTCGACTACTTTTGGAATACTGCGGACAATTCAGGTCTCCCTGCTATAGGGATATTGTGAAACTTGAAAGACTTCAGCAAAATATACAAGGATGTTGTCAGAGTTGAAGTGTTTGAGCTACAAACATAGGCTGGAAAAACTGGGGCTATTTTCCCTGCAGTGCCAGAGACTGAGGGGTGACCTTTGAGATTTATAAAATCATGAGGGGCATGGATAGGGTTAATAGGCAAGGTCTTTATCCTGCAGCGGGAGAGTTTGAGACTAGACGGCATAAGTTTAAGGAAAGCGGGGAAAGATTTAAAAGGGATGTAAGGGGCAATTTTGTCACAATTTTTGGAAGTGGTAGAGGCTGGTACATTTACACCATTTACAAGATGTCTGGATGGGTACATGAATAGGAAGGGTTTAGAGGGATAGGGCCAAGTGGGACCTGGTTGGCATGGCTGAGTGGGCCCAAGGATCTGTTTCCGCGCTGTTCATCTCTATGACTATGAATTGCCTCCACATGAGTGGCTCAAGAATGAGGCTGTAAAAACAGTCTCCCATTCTTTCACATATGTTGATATCGTATGTTACCACTGACCAGGAACTAGGCTAGCCATGTATGTACGGTAGCTATAAGGGAAGGCCACAGGCTAGAAATCTTGCGGCAAGTAATTCACCTCTTGATGCCCCACAGCCTGTCCACTATCTACAAGGCACCAGTCAGAAGCGTGATTGAATGTCTCTCCACTTGTCTGGATAAGTGTAGCTTCAGCAACACTCAAAGCTTGACAGCATCCATGGTAAACCACCTCTTTGATTGGCACAACATCCTTAAATAGTTACTCCCTGCACAGCCGACACTGATTAGCAGCAATGTGTATCAGCTACAAGACAGTAGAAATCCACAAAGGCTCCTTAATGAGCACCTTCCAAGCCCATTAGCACTATTGTCGCAAAAGACATAGACAGCAAATACATGTGAACTCCACCACCTGAAAGCTTTCCTCCAAGTCACTCACTGTCCTGACTCGGAAATATATCCCCTTTTCTTCTGTGTTGCTGGTTCCACATCCTAGAACTGCATCCATAACAGCTCTGGGTCTACCTACAGCACAGGGACCATAGTGGTTCAAGAAGGCAGTCCAACGCCACCTTCTCAAAGTCAAAGGAATGTACAATAAATGTTAGCCCAGCCAGTGACACCATATTCCATTTGTGAATCAAAAGAAAGTCCAAAGACAGAGAAGAGAGAAGAAACTTACAAAGTTAATGGATTAACATCACTGATAGTTAGAAAATATCGAAAATGTAGTCAGGTCTTTAACAGGGAGAACAGGTTAAGATCATGAGTCAATCAAAGAATTCGAGAAATAGAGAAAAGTCACAAACACACACAACTGGGATTTTACTCTGAGACAGTAAGAAATGCCGATGCTGGAGTCAGAGATAACACAGCGTGGAGCTGGAAGAACACAGCAAGCCAGGCAGCATCAGAAGAGCAGGAAAGCTGATGTTTCGGGTCAGGACTCTTCAATCAGAAAATCAGAAAAAAATTTCTGAAGGGCCCCGGCCCAAAATGGCAGCATTCCTACTCCAGTCTTCCAGCTCCACACTGTGTTATATCTGAGATCTTACCTTGCCCAGATTGAACAGGGCACTGTGAGAAGAAACAGAACTGCTTTGATTAAGCAACAAAATGGAAAGCAGAAACCAGAAACATCATAATGAGCAGGAAAGAAAAGAGACAATAAGAGAACATGAAGAAAGGTGTAAACAAGATCATTTGTACATCAAAACAGGAAGACCCTATAGTTCCCGTAGGACCACAAGACATTGAAAATGTTTACAATGACTAGGAGACTGAAGGAGGGGTTTCTAGGAAGGTCAGGGTCCGTTGTTAAATTCTAAGCAAATACTTATGGGGGAAGATGCAGTATAACGGAGAATGTTAAACTGTGCCCCATAGAGAGTTAGCTGTGATAGTGTAGAAGGTATACATTCTGAAATAACCCTACAGAGGCTGGTATCCCATCAACAAGTTACCAGTTACTTATGGGTGGCACAGCCTTGACACTAATCCAGCTTCCTCAGAGCTAACTCTCAGAGTGAGCAGAACGTTTGGCACTCCTGTTTTTATCTGTCATCCAGAGCTCCTTGATTGGACCAGATTAATCGCTCCAATCATGGAGCTCATTTTCTATGAGATCCACCCAGCTGACCTCATGACACTCACTACAGAATTAGGTGCTTAAAGACTTTAGCATAGTGTAGAGAGGAAGTGAAAGCAAGCATGGTCAGCAACTAAGTGGTGTCTCAAATTTCTAAATATATTTAAATTAATGTCAAAATGATTATAGGCCACCATCTTCAGGAATGGTTATAACAACTTTGACTCAAAAACTGTCAAATCCCTACAGTGTAGAAGCAGGCCATTTGGCCCATCAAGTCCATACCAACCCACTGAGGAGCATCCCAACCCCTACCTATATATCTCCACCCTTGACATTACGGGCAATTTAGCATGGCCAATCCACCTAACCTGCATATCTTGGGACTGTGGGAGGAAACCGGAGCAAACCCACACAGACACAGGTCAAACATGAAAACTCCGCACAGAGAGTCACCCAAGACTGGAATTGAACCAGTATCCTTGGCGCTGTGAGGCACCTCTCAGCCACCATGCCTGGTATGTGCTGTATAATGTTGTCTTCCAAGACAGCGTGGCGATTTTGAGTGCGTAGATGCAGTCAGATGACCATGAGCATCTATGTTTTATAACATATTGTGGGCCTCTTTATAAAGTCTGTCCCAGAAGATTCAGAGCAGAGTACTGTTCATGTTTTAAAAGTAATGAGTATGTCACATTACAAAGAACCACATTCAATTATGCATTTCGGAGTTGGAAAGTATGAGAGAGATCTGAAAATAGACCAACCTTTTTGGTTTAATGTGTTTTCTGCATATTCATGCAACCTTTGGGAGTGCAGAGTGTAAGGTGTAATGGTATGGAAAGAAGGGAAAAAAGGAGGGTCTCCTTGACATTGAAAACTTTCAACAGGTTACTGGTGTCGAGTAGGGCTCTCATTTCTTCCAAAAATATTCGAAAGAATTGCTCCTGAACACTCTGTCTCGCAAAGTGACTGAATAAGCCAGGGTAAGAAGACAGGAACATTAATTCAAAGAGGGCCTGAGGGAAATTCAAAGCATCTGTACACACCTTCTTGCCTTAGTTACCTTTTTAAAACGGGGGATAAAATAAAACACTATTTTTATTCAAATGGACTTTACATCCGGGAATACCAAACACCCACTAAAAGGCAAAAAAAATCCTGATAATTAAATAACACGGGATGGAGTTGCATGAAGGTGTTACTCTATGATGTCCTTCACCCATCTATGTGACTGGAAATCATAACAGAATATAAATAATGGGAGCAGGAGATCTGGCAGCTCCTCAAATGTTTCATCATGACAAATCTCCAATCTTCCCTTTACCATCTCCAAATCCCTCGATTCTCTTCATGCAGAAAAATCTATCAATTTTAGTCCTGAATATACTTAAAGACTGAGCTTTCACAGACCTCTGGGATAGCCTCCAATAATTCACACTATACTGCATGAAAAGATGTCTCCTCACCTCAGTCCGAAATGAGTGAAGCCTTATTATGAGACTATGACATAATGTTTGTCATAGGGTAAAAACAGCAGCTACCACTTTGTTGGTGAAAGCAGGGCAACGAAGGGAAGTTGGTGCTATAGAGGTAGTGAACAAGATTTGTAAAAATTAAGTGAACCAGGTTGATGTTTTCGGACTAAAAACAGAAGTTGCTGGAAAAGCTCAGCTGGTCAGGCAGTATTTGCAGAGCGAAGTCAGAGTCAATGTTTTGAGTCCAGTGACTCTTCCTCAGAAATGAACTCAAAATGTTAGCTCTGCTTTCTCTTCACAGATGCTGTCAGACCTACTGAGCTTTTCCAGCAATTTCTGTTTTGGCTTCTGATTTCAAAGTATCCACAGTTTATATTTATATTTAATATTTTAGGGCTGTAAGTTCAAATCCTACAATAGTCTAATCTGAGATAATGGGAACTGCAGATGCTGGAGAATCCAAGATAACAAAGTATGGAGCTGGATGAACACAGCAGGCCAAGCAGCATCTCAGGAGCACAAAAGCTGACATTTCAGGCCTAGACCCTTCATCAAAAAAGGGGAATGGGGAGAGGGATCTGAAATAAATGGGGAGAGAGGGGGAGGCGGACCGAGAATGGATAGAGGAGAAGATAGGTGAAGAAGAGAGTATAGGTGGGGAGGTAGGGAGGGGATAGGTCAGTGCGGAGAGGAAGGACAGGTCAAGGGGGCGGGATGAGGTTAGTAGGTAGGAAATGGAGGTGCGGCTTGAGGTGGAAGGAGGGGATAAGTGAGAGGAAGAACAGGTTAGGGAGGCAGGGACGAGCTGGGCTGGTTTTGGGATGCAGTAAAGGGAGGGGAGATTTTGAAGCTTGTGAAATCCACATTGAGACCATTGGGCTGCAGGGTTCCCAAGCGGAATATGAGTTGCTCTTCCTGCAACCTTCGGGTGGCATCATTAGGGCACTGCAGGAGGCCCAGGATAGATATGTCATCCAAGGAATGGGAGGGGGAGTTGAAATGGTTCGTGACTAGGAGGTGCAGTTGTTTGTTGCTTAGCAAAGCAGTCCCCAAGCCTTCGCTTGGTTTCCCCAATGTAGAGGAAGCCACAATGGGTACAGTGGATGCAGTATATCACATTGGCAGATGTGCAGGTGAACACCTGCTTAATCTGGAAAGTCATCTTGAGGCCTGGGTTGGGGGTGAGAGAGAAGGTGTGGGGGCAAGTGTAGCGCTTCCTGCAGTTGCAGGGGAAAGTGCAGGTGTGGTGGGGTTGAAGGGGAGTGTGGAGTGGACAAGGGAGTCACAGAGAGAGTGGTCCCTCCAGAAGGCAGACAAGGGTGGGGATGGAAAAATGTCTTTGGTGGTTGGGTCGGATCATAGATGGCGGAAGTGTCGGAGGATGATGCGTTGTATCCGGAGGTTGGTGGGGTGGTATGTGAGGACTAAGGGGATTCCCTTTTGGTGGTTATTGCAGAGGCAGGTGTGAGGGATGAGTGCGCGAAATGTGGGAGACAAGTTCGACGGTGTTCTTGACTACTGCTGGGGGGAAGTTGCAGTCCTTGAAGAACAAGTACATTTGGGATGTACGGGAGTGGAATGTCTCATCCTGGGAACAGATGTGGTGGAGGGGAAGGAATTTGGAATAGCGGATGGAATTTTTGCAGGGAGTGGGTGGGAGGAGGTGTACTCTAGGTAGCTGTGAGCATAGGTGGGCTTGAAATGGATATCGGTTTGTAGGTGGTTGCCTGAGATGGAGACAGAGAGGTCCAGGAAGGTGAGGGATGTGTTGGAGATGGCCCAGGTGAACTTGAGGTTGGGGTGGAAGGTGTTGATGAAGTGGATGAGCTGTTCGAGCTCCTCTGGGGAACACAAGGCGGCACCGATACAGTTGTCAATGTCATGGAGGAAGAGGTGGAGCTTGGGGCCAGTGTTGGTGCAGAAGAGGTGATAACGGGAACTGCAGATGCTGGAGAATCCAAGATAATAAAGAGTGAAGCTGGATGAACACAGCAGGCCCAGCAGCATCTCAGGAGCACAAAAGCTGACGTTTCAGGCCTAGACCCTTTATCAGAGCGGGGGATGGGGTGAGGGTTCTGGAATAAATAGGGAGAGAGGGGGCGGCGGACCGAAGATGGAGAGAAAAGAAGATAGGTGGAGAGGAGAGTATAGGTGGGGAGGTAGGGAGGGGATAGGTCAGTCCAGGGAAGACGGACAGGTCAAGGAGGTGGAATGAGGTTGGTAGGTAGGAGATGGAGGCGCGGCTTGGGGTGGGAGGAAGGGATGAGTGAGAGGAAGAACAGGTTAGGGAGGCAGAGGCAGGCTGGACTGGTTTTGGGATGCAGTGGGTGGAGGGGAAGAGCTGGGCTGGTTGTGAGGTGCAGTGGGGGGAGGGGACGTACTGGGCTGGTTTTGGGATGCGGAGGGTGAAGGGGAGATTTTGAAACTGGTGAAGTCCACATTGATACCATTGGGCTGCAGGGTTCCCAAGCGGAATATGAGTTGCTGATCCTGCAACCTTCAGATGGCATCATTGTGGCACTGCAGGAGGCCCATGATGGACATGTCATCTAAAGAATGGGAGGGGGAGTGGAAATGGTTCGCGACTGGGAGGTGCAGTTGTTTATTGCGAACCGAGCGGAGGTGTTCTGCAAAGCGGTCCCCAAGCCTCCGCTTGCTTTCCCCAAAGTAGAGGAAGCCACACCGGGTACAGTGGATGCAGTATACCACATTGGCAGATGTGCAGGTGAACCTCTGCTTAATATGGAAAGTCATCTTGGGGCCTGGGATAGGAGTGAGGGAGGAGGTGTGGGGGCAAGTGTAGCACTTCCTGCAGTTGCAGGGGAAGGTGCCGGGTGTGGTGGGGTTGGAGGGCAGTGTGGAGCGAACAAGGGAGTCACGGAGAGAGTGGTCTCTCCGGAAGGCAAGATGGTCTGTTCCACGTAACCTACAAAGAGGCAGGCATCCTAATCTGTTTTTTTAAAAATCTGTAATTATAAGCTAAAGGTCACCATATTACAAATGTTGACTGCTATAAAAACCTTGACTGAATCTTGAAGTTCTTCAGGGAATGAAATTTTCTGCCCTTGCTTGGTCAGGGTGACATGACTCCAGGCCCATAGCGTTGTGATTAGTCCCTAAGTACCATCTGAGGTGTTCCAGACACTCCGCTCTAGGAGAATCAGTTTTAGCAAACAAATGCTGACATTGCCAGTGACACCCATATACTATACAAGAATATTTGTAAGAAAAGATTGAGTGTGTGGTGATGGTTTCAATTGCCAATACCTGGTGGTACTAAGCAGTCCAGTGCAGCTTTTTAATGCAAAATCCAACTCAAGGTCATGCCCATGTAATATTAAATGTGATCCTCTCACACTTACATCCATTGAAGTTGTGGATTGAAGTGGCTGGGACGTGGTTGAAATGTTCAAGATGGTACAAAGACTGATGGAGACGGCTTACAGCCTCTTAGATGAAGTATAGACTCATAATCACACAGAAAACAGGCCCTTTGGCCCAACTCATCCATGCCGACCAGATTTCCTAAACTGAAGTTGTCCCATTTTCGTGGGTTTGTTCCATATCCCTCTAAGTCTTCCCTATCCATGTATGTGTCCAACTGTCTTTTAAACGTTAATAATTGTACCCAACTCTACCACTTCCTCTGGCAGCTCGTTCTGTACATGCATCAAGCTTCTGTGTGAAAAAGTTGTCCTTCAGGTCTCTTTTAAGTCTTTCCCCTCTCACCTTAAACCTATGCCCTATAGTTTGGACACCCTCTACCCTAGGAGGCCCAGGTGGAGAGAATTTATGCCTTAAGACTATTAACAGTGTTAAACTAATTTACACCATTGATATCATTTTCTCACCTTTACTCCCATGTACTTTTTACCTAATTTTCCCTGAAACACGTTGATGCTATTTACCTCACCTGTTCCCCTGTGGCAGTGAGTTCCACATTAATGGAATCAAAGTGTTTTTGCCACAAATTCTTACTGCATTTATCAGTAAAGATCATATATTTAGGATTGCTAGTTTTTGTTTCACTCACAAGTTGTAATTTCATAGGATCACTGCATCCCTATGGTGTGGAAGTAGGCTATTCAGCCTATTGAGTCTAAATCGACCCTAAAAAGAGCATCCCAACCAGACCAAACCGCCTACCCTATTCCTGTCACCTGACATTCCCATGTCTAATCTACATAGCCTGCACATATCTGGACACCATAGGTAATTTAGCATGGCCAATCGACCTAATCTGCAATGCTCTGGACTGTGGCAGGAAACTGGAGCACCGAGTGAAAACCCATACAGATATGGGGAGATCGTGCAAACTCCACACAGACAGTTGCCTGAGGCTGGAGTTGAACCTGATTCCCTGGTGGCATGAGGTAGCAGTGATAACCACTGAGCCACCATGCCAAGCCCCATTTATTCACAATAAGATAACAGAGTGTGGAGCTGGATGAACACAGCAGGCCAAGTAGCATCTCAGGAGCACAAAAGCTGACGTTTCGGGCCTAGACCCTTCATCAGAGAGGGGGATTGGTAGAGGGTTCTGAACTAAATAGGGAGAGAGGGGGAGGCAGACCGAACATGATAGAGGAGAAGATAGGTGGAGAGCAGAGGATAGGTGGGGAGGTGGGGAGGGGATAAGTCAGTCTGGGGAGGACGGGCAGGTCAAGGAGGCGGGATGAGGTGGGAAATGGAGGTGAGGCTTGAGGTGGGAGGTGGGGATAGGTGAGAGGAAGAACAGGTTAGGGAGGCAGACACAGGCTGGGCTGGTTTTGGGATGCAGTGGGGGGACGGGACGAGCTGGGCTGGTTTTGAGATGCAGTGGGGGAAGGGGAGATTTTGAAGCTTGTGAAGTTCACATTGATACCGTTGGGCTACAGGGTTCCCAAGCGGAATATGAGTTGCTGTTCCTGCAACCTTCGGGTGGCACCATTGTGGCACTGCAGGAGGCCATGATGGACATGTTATCTAAAGAATGGGAGGGGGAGTTGAAATGGTTCGCGACTGGGAGGTGCAGTTGTTTATTGCGAACCGAGCGGAGGTGTTCTGCAAAGCGGTCCCCAAACCTCCGCTTGGTTTCCCCAATGCAGAGGAAGCCGCACTGGGTACAGTGGATATGGTATACTACATTGGCAGATGTGCAGCTGAACATCTGCTTAATGTGGAATGTCATCTCGAGGCCTGGGATAGGGGTGAGGGAGGAGGTGTGGGGGCAAGTGTAGCATATCCTGCGGTTGCAGGGGAAAGTGCAGGTGTGGTGGGGTTGGAGGGGAGTGTGGAGTGGACAAGGGAGTCACGGAGAGAGTGGTCTCTCTGGAAGGCAGACAAGGGTGGGGTTGGAATGTCTTGGGTGGTGGGGTCGGATTGTAGATGGCGGAAGTGTCGGAGAATGATGCGTTGTATCCGGAGATTGGTGGGGTGGTATGTGAGGATGAGGGAGATTCTCTTGGGGCGGTTATTGCGGGGGTGGGGTGTGAGGGATGTGTTGCAGGAAATGTGGGAGGCACAGTCAAGGGTGTTCTCGACCACTGCGGTGGGGTGGGGTGGGGGGGTGGTGGGGATGTTGCAGTCCGTGAAGAACGCGGACATCTGGGATGTGCGGGAGTGGAATGCCTCATCCTGGGAGCAGATGTGGCGGAGGTGAAGGAATTGGGAATAGGGGATGGAGTTTTTGCAGGGAGTTGGGTGGGAGGAGGTGTATTCTAGGTAGCTGTGGGAGTCGGTAGGCTTGAAGTTATTCATAGCTCTTTTAAAAGTATTTCAGTCCGTGACAAACCCAGGTATTAAAAATCAGCTGTTGGAATCCCAAAATCAGAGTCCATATTTTATCACCTGTCATAACACAAGCCAGGAGTGTGATGGAATACTCCCCACTTCCCTAGATGGGCGCAACTCCAAAAACAGTCAGGAAGCTTGACAGCATTCCAGCTAAAGCAGCCAAATTGAAATCCAACCTAATAATACCACTATTTCCTCCTGCAACCACAAGAGACCATGTTTAAAGAGCTAGCATTTGTTGGAAAAAAGATGTTCTTGAATAAAAAGACCATGACTCAATCAGTATGCTATTGGGAGACCTGACAATCCTAAACATTGAATATGCCACAAAACAGCTCCCAACGCACATTATCTGCATAAAGTCTATTGTTCAATAAGGAAGTTACATTATTGTTTCATCAATCCTTTTGTGTGGTTATTATGTTGAAATTAAACAGAGCATGAACATAACAGACCTCTACATGATCAACCTCCTGACCAGAAACTCAACTGGACTCACCACATAAACACAGTGGCTACAAGAGCAGGTCAGAGGCTTGGAATACTGCAGCGAGTAACTCCCCTCCTGAATCTCCAAAGCCTGTCTACCATCAACAAGGCACAAGTCAGGAGTGTGATGGGATGTTTCCCACTTGCCTGGGCGGATATATCTCCAACAACTCTCAAGAAGCTTGACACCATCCAGGGCAAAGTAGCTCACTTGATTGGCTCCATCACCTCCACCACCAACACTCAGTAGCAGCAGTGGTCACTACCTTAAAGGCACACTGCAGGAATTTGCCAAAGACCCTTAGGCAGAAATTTTCAAATCCATGGCCAATTCCATCTAGGCAGCAAATACATGGTACATCACCATCTGCAAGTTCCCCTCCAAATCAGTCACCATTCTGAGTTGGAAATTGGAAATATATTGCTGTTCCTTCACTGTCACTGGGTCAAAAACCTGGAATTCCCTCTTTAATGGCTCCAGTAAGTGCACATGGCCTGCAGCAGTTCAGAAGGCAGCTCACCACCATCTCCTCAAGGGCACTAGAAACGGGCAACTAGTGACACACATGCCCCAAGACTGAATAAAAAAGAAGAACTTTAGGACACATGGGACCACTTGCAAGCTCCACCCAAGTCACACATCTTCCTGACTTGTACTAAGATCTCCAATTTTTCACTGCTGATGGGTTAAAATATTGAATGTCTCTCACTTACAGCACCATATATGTCCCTATAGCACATGGACTGCAACAGCTCAAAAAAGCAGCTCACCAAGACCTCCTCAAAGGCAAATATACACAGCCGTAGACAGCAATACCCACAACCTATGAAAAGACTATTTAAAATCCTTTCATGTAGTTAATATCTCTTCTCTAATGCTTGAAGTCACTATTGATGCTGTGAAACGCCATGTGGTTTCTTTTTTGAGTGTTAAGAGGAGTTTTAAGAGGCAATCTATTGTTTAACAAGCGACCAGGCTTAATAAGGTAGCATCTTGGGCTAAGTCCAGGCTGAAATGTTATTTCAGCTTAATATGTGGCAGGCCAGCTCTTTTCCTCTTTAATAATGAAAGTATTCTTCAAAAATAATTCCACAGACCCCCAATTCTTCAGTGTGGGCTTGACCTAGCTTAAAGAAGGGACCATCTGATCAGTCAACAATACATAAACCACATAGATCCTGTACAATTGGCATGTTTTCTTCATAATATTTATTTATTCTTCAGTGCTCTCTCTCCCCTTTAATCGTGATTCTGCTTTTGCTGAAGGCCATATTGTTTTGGCCAATTAATGCCAATCAGAACCCCATGATAACCATGTTGAATTTAATTTTGCATTCAAGAGACACAGAATATCTAAATATTTACATTTTGAGGATCAGTGGTGAGACACTAAAGCAATAATTTAAGCAGCAGAGCAAGTAATAATGATTGATTGTGATTTAATACATAGTATTTTGCAGCACAGACACAGGTAATTTGGCTTCACTCATCTATGTTGCTGTTTAATCTTCAAAGCAACAGCCAGCAATCCACATCATCTAAAACTATTGATATCCTTTCATCACCTTTGCTCCTGTGTGCTTTTTATCTCATTTCCCCTTTCACCATGCTATTCACCTCAACCACTCCTTGTGGTCATGAGGTTCACATTTAAACCACTCTCGTCGAAGAGTTTTCATTAGAATTCCTTACTGCATTTATCTTTGGCTATCATATATTAGTTTTGGAGTCACACACAAGTTGAGACATCTTTTCTATATCTACTCTTTTAACCCTCCTCACAATTGCAAAAATCTCTTGTCAGGCTACCTTTGACCTTTTTTTCTTCAGAGAAATAATCCCTCCCAATTTGTTCAGTCTTCTTCAGTGCATCTATACATTTTGTTTCAAAATAATGGACAACAGGCTCCCTAGGAATACAGAAAGCTATGCAGCCCATCCTAGATCATCCATTCTAATTTGTGAATACAGACAAATCCCTAATCACAACATCTAATACTTCCACCAGCTGAAGGCCTTTACTTCCAATACTCAACTCCAAGATCACAGCACAAATTATCAAATCTTCCTCAGTGGAAAAACATCCTTCTTCTTGTCTATTGCTGGCCCCTTCTTTCCATCAGCTTGACTGCTGAGGAGCCCCATTACTGACCCATCTGTGTGCCTGCAGGTAAACTGTGTCAATTCTGGAACAGTCTAGCCTCTGGGGCTTGGTTAGCTCAGTTGGCTGGGCAACGTGCTTGCAATGGTCCACCCAATTCAATGCAATGGTCATGAAAGAAAACCAACATCTCTACTTCCTCAAAAAATTAAGGAAAATTTGGCATGTCCACAAGTACTCTTACCATTTTTTATAGATGTACCATAGAAAGCATCCTATCTGATGCATCACAGCTTGGTATAGCGACTCCTCTTCCCAAGATTGCAAGAAACTGCAGAGAGTTGTGAATGCAGCCCAGTCCATCACACAGGCCAGCTTCACATCTTTTGACTCTGTGCTTCCCACTACTTAGGAAAGCACCCAACATAATCAAAGACTATTCCCATCCCAATTATACCCTCTTCCACCCTCAAACAGGAAATATAACAGTTTGAATACATGTGTGAATAGATTCAGGAACAGCTTCTTCTTTACTGTTATCAGACTTTTGAACGGACCTCTCAAATGTTAATTCTGATCTCTCTCTGCAGCTTCTCTGCAGCTGTAACATTGTATTCTGCATTCTGCTCTTCTTTCCTGATGCACTTTGTATGGTATGGTCTGCCCGTACAACAATGCTTTTCACTGTATCTAGGTACACGTCACAACAATCAATAAATGCAAAATAATACCAACAGATTAAGTTCAATTCCTGTATCAGCTGAGGTCAAAATTTAGGTCGAAAACAAGAACAGAAATTGCCGGCAAAGCTCAGCAGATCTGGCAGTAACTGTGAACAGAAATCAGAGTTAACGTTTTGGGACCGGTGACCCTTCCACCGAATCTAGGTCCCAGCTTCACCCCTCAGCTTAAACCTTTCACCAATCATGTCTCTCTTTGACGAATAAGTGGGACTCTATAAACATTTCTTATCTATTTTCCACTCTGCTTCCCTCTCCCATATTCCCTGTCAACATGCCTTCCAAAAATTGTTTCTATTTGTAGTCTGTGCTAATGATGGGACCAAAATATTGTATCTTGATGATGCACTGATTTCCACCTCCTGCCAGTCACTTCCAGCACTGCCTCATTCATCTTGCTGACTTTGTTCTGGATGTGTGAAATATCAGCCTGTACATCCATACTTCAACTGCATTCAGCTTATCAATATTCTCCTTGTGTGTTGACCATGTCTCTGGGGCACATAACATAGCTGGCAAAATATAGCACCATGGGTAATTAGATGTGAGGCTGGATGAACACAGCAGGCCCAGCAGCATCTCAGGAGCACAAAAGCTGACGTTTCGGGCCTAGACCCTAATTCAGGATCTGTTTCTTTGATGTCAACACATCGTCCATTCTAACAAAACTGGTCTTGGCTATTTCTGTCCTCCTTTCGATCTCACAGTCGCGTTTCCCAATAGAGTCATAGAGTAATACAACAAAGAAACAGGCCCTTCAGGCTATTCTATATACATACCACTCTCTGTGAGAATAAGTCGCCCCTAAGGTCCTTGTTAAATCTAATAGTTTTCAATTCCCCATCTCCAGGAAAAAGGTTATGTGCATTCACCCTTCCAAGGAAAGAAGTCCTATCCTGTTCAAGCTCTCCTTATAACTCAGTTCTACTAGTCCTGGCAATATTTGCATAAGTCTTTTTTGCATAATTTCCAATTTAACTAGATAATAAAATGTGAGGCTGGATGAACACAGCAGGCCAAGCAGCATCTCAGGAGCACAAAAGCTGATGTTTCGGGCCTGGACCCTTCATCAGAGAGGGGGATGGGGAGAGGGAACTGGAATAAATAGGGAGAGAGGGGGAGGCGGACCGAAGATGGAGAGTAAAGAAGATAGGTGGAGAGAGTATAGGTGGGGAGGTAGGGAGGGGATAGGTCAGTCCAGGGAAGACGGACAGGTCAAGGAGGTGGGATGAGGTTAGTAGGTAGATGGGGGTGCGGCTTGGGGTGGGAGGAAGGGATGGGTGAGAGGAAGAACCGGTTAGGGAGGCAGAGACAGGTTGGACTGGTATTGGGATGCAGTGGGTGGGGGGGAAGAGCTGGGCTGGTCGTGTGGTGCAGTGGGGGGAGGGGACAAACTAGGCTGGTTTAGGGATGCAGTAGGGGAAGGGGAGATTTTGAAACTGGTGAAGTCCACATTGATACCATTAGGCTGCAGGGTTCCCAGGCGGAATATGAGTTGCTGTTCCTGCAACCTTCGATTGGCATCATTGTGGCAGTGCAGGAGGACCATGCATCCAGCATCTGCAGTTCCCATTATTTCCAATTTAACTACATCCTTTTCTGTAACAGGATGATCAAAATTGCACACAATACTCAAAATGTGGCCTCATCAATGACATAAAACTGTAACATAACATCCCAACTCCTGTGCTTAATGCCTCAACCAACAAAGACCAGCATGCTAAATGCCTTCTTCACCAACCTGTCTGCCTATAACACCACTTTCAACAAACTATGTGCTTGTACTCCTAGGTCCCTCTGTTCTACAAAACTCCTCAGGATGTTACCATTTATTGCATCAGACCTACCTTGGTTTGACTTTCAAAAGTGCAACACCTCACACTTATCCTATAGGCATTTGCCTATTCTCAGCCCACTTCCCCATATGATCAAGATCCATCTGTAATTTTCAATAACCTTCCTCACCACGAATGAGACCTCCTAATTTTGTGTCATCCACAAACTTAATAATCATGCCTTCACATACACTCACAACCTGATCATTTATGTAAATAACAAATAACAAAGGTCCCAGCACTGACCCCTGTGGCACACCACTAGTCACAGGCCTCTAGTTTGAGAAACACCTTTGACTATCATCCCCTGCTTCCTACTGTCAAGCCAATTTTGAATCCATTTAGCTAGATCTCCTTGAACCCCATGTGACCTAACTTTCATGACTAGCCTGCTACACATGACCTTGAAAATGCCTTACTAAATTCAATCCATGCAATATCCATTGCACCACCCTCATCTATCCTCTTGGCTACCTCTTTGAAAATCTCGAAAAGTTTTGTCCGACATGACTTCCTGTACACAAATCTAAGCTGAATATCCCAATCAGACCTTGGCTATCCAAATGTTGGGTGATCCGATCCCTCAGTACCATCTCCAATAACTTGCCCACCACAGATAATGCGCACTAAGGCTGCAAACACCTCCTCTTTGATAATAAGTATGCAGTCTAAAACATTTGTACGTATTTCCCTTATTTTCTTAGCATCCATGATTCTCTCCTCAGTAGACACTGAGGAGAAATATTCATTAAAAATCTCCTGCATCTCCTGTGGCTCCACACATAGGTGATCATGCTGATCTATAAGGAGACATATTCTCTCCATAGACACTCTTTTTACACTTAAAATAGACCATCTTGGGATTATCTTTAACCTTATCTGCTGGACCCATCTCAAACCCACTTTTTGCTTGTCCGATTTCCCTCTTACGAGTGCTCCTACACTTGTTATAGTCATCTAAGAATTCACTTGAGCCCGTTAGCTTAAACCCAATGTATGCTTTCTTCTTTTTCCTGACCAGAGCATCAATATCCTTCATCAGACAGGGATACCTAAACCTGCCAACTCTTCCCTGTCACCCTAACAGAGACATATGGTCCCTGGACTCTTGATATCACACTTTTAGAAGCTTCCCATTTACCAGTCATTCCTTTTCTTTCAAATAGACTCACACAATTGACCTCTGCTAGATCCTGCCTCATGGGTCCAAAATTGGCTCTGCTCCAGTTTAGCACATTAAAATATGCACTCTTGTTTGTGAGTTTTCTATATCTTTGAAGTTGCCTTTCATCAGTTTGAACTGATGCCTTCTCATATTGCTGTCACTGTTGATTTGAAGTATCTTTCTGTATTTGCCTTCAAACATTTACAATTTTACACCCACCTCAGAAGCTTTGCTTAGTTACCAAGTTTCATTTCTACAAATCACCAGCTTACAGAGTCTTACTGCACACCAAAGGCAACATTTGCAGACAGTTTTGATCTTGTCTTTGCATTACAAAACATGGTGCAAATATGCAAAAACAATTTACAAGAATAGCATACCACAACTGAGAAGCTGCAACTATCAGAAAAGACTGAAGTGTCTCTAGGAAAGACAGGCCAAGAGGCGGCTTGGTAGGGATCAGTAAAATTCTGAAGGAATTTAATAAATGAAAAACATGGAAAGGTTGCACTTTTCGTAAACTGGGAATATGCCAAAGAGCTTTACAAACAATGAAGTATGTTGGAAATGTCAGTGGTGAATAATTGTTGGACTTAGTTAGCATGCCACAAGGTGGCAAATTCAAAGGAAGGCAACAATCCATGATGCTGGGGTAGGGGGGAATGAATATCCAGATCTATTGATAGGAAGGTTGGAAGCATCTGGAAATCCAGAGGGCTGCTAGTATCATTAGAGCCGGAAACTGCTCAAAGGCAGCAGTGGGGAGGAGAAAAGGGGTGAGACCTAGGAAAGAGAAATCACTGCCACTGGTCACAGCAGCTGAGAAATGGCACACTCATTGCAGACAATAGAAGGCAGCTTTCCTTCCACTAGCAGATTCCCAATTATCGTGTTGTCTACCTTATCAACATGAATGATTATGTTTATTTATATTTTCATACCCACTAAACGAGCACTTGGAGGTTTCAAGCTCTCAAGCAATACTAAGTTGTAATAACCAAGCTTGTTCTCTCAGTTATTATTTCAGAAAGATTAGCATTTCATAAATTGTTACCCGAGGGACATTACTCATTCTTTCTTGCTGTCATCATTTTAATTATAATCCTTGTCAGTCTTATTTCTTGTCTATTTGTGTTTGCCATCCTTTCCACGACATTTCTTTTCTGCTCCAATTTTTTTGGCTCTTTCACTCTCATTTGCTTTGGCTCATCTTTATAAGCTCCACATTCTCCCTCTCTCTCTCTCTCTCCTCTCTCTCTCTCTCTTTCTATCTCTCTGTCTCTCTCCCTCTCTCTCTCTCTCACTCTCTTTTTCTCTCTCTCTTTCTCTCTCTCTCTCCCTCTTTCTCTCACTCTCTTTTTCTCTCTCTCTTTCTCTCTCTCTCTCCTCTCTCTCTCTCTTTCTCTCTCTCTCCCTCTCTCTCTCTCACTCTCTTTTTCTCTCTCTCTTTCTCTCTCTCTCCTCTCTCTCTCTCTCTCCCTCTCTCTCTCTCACTCTCTTTTTCTCTCTCTCTTTCCCCCTCTCTCTCTCCCTCTCTCTCTCACTCTCCTTTTCTCTCTCTCTTTCTCTCTCTCTCTCCCTCTCTCTCTCTCTCTTTCTCTCTCTCACTTTGCATGCCCAAGTGATTTTTCCTATTCCTTCTGCCTGCTGCTCCTCATCTTCAAATAGGTACCTTACAGACTTCAGGGATCAACATTGAATTTAACAATTTCATGCCTATTGCCCACCTCCATACCCCAGGTTCTGGCACACAATGGGTTGTTTTCAGTGCAGGCAACCCATTTTCATAGTCCCAATTACCACCTATTTAGCTTTGTATGTTAAATAACACAATGTGGAGCTGAAGTTTTTCTGAAGAAGGGTCCTGACCCAAAACGTCAGCTTTCCTGCTCCTCTGATGCTGCCTGGCTGCTGTGTTCCTCCAGCTCCACACTGTGTTGTCTCTGACTCCAGTATCGGCAGTTCTTACTATTTTTAGCTTTGTATCTTAACGTTTTGGGTCAAGTGACCCTTTCTCAGCGCTGAAGTGTTAACTGTGATTTTCTACACAGATGCTGCCAGGCATTCTGAGCTTTTCCAGCAATTTCTGTTTTTGTTTAACATTTACTCCATCTGTAGTTCTTTCATTTTTTATTTGGCTTTTCTTCTTCCATTGTTAACTAACTTTTTTTGTGATACTGATCATAAAACTGACGTAAGACTGATGTGAGAAGAGAGACTGGATCACTTCACAAAAATGGATCATACTTCTTTGAATCCTTTGTTTGCGTTCCCTTTTATTTTTCTCTCTCTGGCCTCCATCTCCACTTATCTGCACATTCCCCCCAATACCCCTTATTATCAGCATAAAGAAAACCTTTTCTGAGCAGCTTTTTGTTCTAAAGAAGGGCTACAGGACTTGAAATGTTAACTTTGTGTTTTTTTCAAAAATGCAGCCCAGACCTGTTGAGTTTCTTAAGCAATTTCTATATTTGTTTGCATGTTCTTCCTCCTCCAGCCCAGGGGTCTGCCCTGAAATAAGTGACAGAGGAAGAACTGGTAATAGACTTATGTATGAACAACTATTCCCCTTTTAAGGGTTGTCTCCCAATGATTTTTTTTCAATCGAGCATAAAGTCAGAAAGGTGTTCTGGCTATGGAGGGTGCGCAACTAAGGTTTATTAGACTGGTTTCTGGGATGACAAGACTGATGTATGAAGACAGATTGGATCAGTTAGGATGATGTTCACTGAACTTCAGAAGAATGAAAGCGAATTGCATAGAAGCCTATACAATACGAATAGGACTAGACAGGGTAAATGCAGGAAGGATGTTCTTGATGACTGGGCAGTGTGGAATCAGGGATCACAGTTGAAGAATATCAAGAAAGCCACTTTGGACTGAGATGAGGCTGGTGAGTCTGGGGCATTATCTACCACAGAAAGTGGTTGAGGGCAAAACATTGAATGTTTCCAAGAAGGAGTTAGTTCTTAGGACTAAAAGGGATCAAAAGTATGGGGAAAAAGCAGGAACAATGTCCTGAGTAGGATAATCAGTAATGCTCATATTTAGTGGCAGAATAGCCCATTCCTGCTCTTGTTTTCTATTTTACTATGTTCCTATGAAGTGGTTGGGGCAAATTGTAATCCGAGACCATGGACCAGAAGGAGTCTGATTGTGCTGGGGAATATTGAAAGGCCAGGTTGTTGAATCAACAGCAATGTTAACATTTTGGATTGCATAGCAAGCTCCTCTTTACCCACAAGCTGTGCTGAAAGATAATGAAACTTGCTTGTTCCATGCAGCAGTCCTCATTGCCCCGTCATAAAAATAAAATACAGCTGATACTGTAAGTCTGAAATAAATCTGAAATCATACAGCCATGGAGAAACTCAACAAGTCTGGCACCATCGGTGGAGAGAAAAACAGGTTAACATTCTGAGTACGATATGACATTTCTTCAAAAGTGGAAAATGACGGCTTTTATGCTGTTGACAGAGGAATAAGTGAAGGCACCCATAACAAAGAAACTGCTAATGGTGATAAAGGAGGAATTGAGATGTTAAATGAGTGTAAATGATAGATGTGGAAAGGAGAAGGTGGGTCTGCTTTGCTGGAAGCAAAGTCAACACAACACGAACGGGACATGACTGGTGGAGCATGGAAGAGAAATGGAAGACAGAGGTCATGATGTGAAGTTATGGGACTCAGTATTGAGTCTTAGAGCTTGTATAGTGCCAAAGCGGAAAATGAGATATTGTTCCTCATACTTAAACTGAGCTTCACTGCAGTAGGCCTTTTTTTTTCTCTCTCCATAGATCTATCAGACCTACAGAGTTTTTATAGCACTTTTTGATTTTCCCTTACCTCCATTTGGCTGCCATGTTGATGACATAGTTAAAGGTAAAGTAAATGCAACATCTGATGCAGAAAAACATTTAAATGATTAGCAGTTCATTTTGTTGAGTTGGTTGTCTGACCTCTTCTAAAGTAGTATCTGCGAGTTTCAAAGCATGATAAGTTCAGGCTTTTAAACAGATAGAACATAGAACAGCACAGCACAGTACGGGCCCTTTGGCCCACAATGTTGAGCTGAACTTTTACCCTAATCCAAAGGTCTATCTAACATCCACCCCTACCTTATATGATCATCCATATGCCTATCTAATAGTCGCTTAAATGCCCCAATGAGGCCAACTCCACTACCCTCTCCGGTAATGCATTCCACGCCCGACCACTCTCTGAGTAAAGAACCTACCTCTGACGTCACCTCTATATCTACCTTCACTCACTTCAAAACAACGTTCCCTCATAATCGCTACCTCCACCCTAGGAAAATGTCTCTGGCTGTCCACTCTACCTACACCTCTGATCATTTTGTACATTTCTATCAAGTCACCTCTCATCATTTGTTGTTCTGAAGAGAAAAGCCCCAGCTCTCTCAGCCTTTCCTTGTAAGGCTTTCCCTCCATTCCAGGCAACATCCTGGTAAATCTCCTCTGCACCTTTTCCAACACTTCCACATCTTTCTTGCAATGGGGCGACCAGAACTGGACACAATACACCAGATGTGGCCGACCCAGGCTTTTGTATAGCTGGAGCAGAACTTCACGACTCTTGAACTCAATCCCTCTATTAATGAAAGCTATCACACCATACGCCTTCTTAACAACTCTATCGACCCGGATGGCAGCTTTCAGTGAATTGTGGATGTGAACATCAAGATCCCTCTGCTCCTCTATACTGCCAAACATCTTTCTGTTAACCCTGTATTCTGCTTTCAAATTTGTCCTTCCAAAATGAATCACCTCCCACTCTTCAGGGTTAAACTCCATCTGCCACTTCTCAGCCCAGCTCTGCATCCTATTAATGTCCCTTTGTAACCTAGAACAGCCCTCCGCACTATCTATACCCATCTTTGTATCATCCACAAACTTACTAATCCACCCTTCCACTACTTCATCCAAATCATTTACAAAATTCACAAATAGAAGAGGACCCAGAACAGATCCTTGTGGTAAATCACTTATAACTGAGTACCATGTTGAATATTTTCGGTCCACTACCACCCTTTGCCTTCTAAGGGTCAGCCAATTCTGAATCCAATCTGCCACATTTCCCCCAATCCCATGCCTCCTTACCTTCTGCATGAGCCTACCATGGGGATCCTTATCAAACACCAGTCCATGTATACCACATCCACTGCTCTACCTTCATTCATGTGTTTGGTCACCTCTTCAAAGAATTCAATAAGGTTTGTGAAGCATGATCTACCCCTCACAAATCCATGCTGACTATCACGAATCAAACTGTGCCTTTCCAAGTGATCACAAATCCTATCTCTCAGAGCCCTTTCCAATAATTCACCCACCACTGGCATAAGACTAACTGGCCAGTAATTTCCTGGGTTATCCCTATTCCCTTTTTTGAACAAGGGAATGATGTTTGCCTTTCTCCAATCTTCCAGCACTATACCCGCGGACAGTGAGGATGAAAAAATTGTCGCCAATGGCCTGAAAATCTCTTCCCTCGCTTCCCATAGAATCCTTGGATAAATCCCATCAGGCCCAGGAGACTTATCTATCTTCAAGTTCCTCAAAATTCCTAGTGCATCTTACATACTAACATTCGCCTCCTCTAGCTTACCAGCCTGTTTCACACTGCCCTCCCCTACAACTAGGTCCCTCTCAGTCATGAATACTGAAGAAAAATATTCATTAAGGACCTCTCCTATCTCTTTAGGCTCTGTGCACAAATTTTCTTTACAATCCTTGATCAGCCCCACCTTTTCTCTGGTCATTCTCTTATTCCTCACATGTGCTTTTGTTGCCTTTCATTTCTTTCTTCTTCCAATACAACCCAAACATACCTATTTATTTATTATTTTTACTTTAGTTATGGGATGTGGGCCTCGTTGGCTATGCCAGCATTTTCTTGCCTATCCCTAGTTGTCCTTGAGAAGCTGGTGGTGACCTGCCTTCTTGAACCGCTGCAGTCGAGTTGCTGTAGGTTGGCCCACAATGCCCTTAGGGAAGGAATTCCAGGATGTTGGCCTAACAATGACGAAGGAATGACAACATATTTCCAAGTGCAGGATGGAGGGGAGGCAGTATGTGATGTTCCCATATATCTGCTGCCCTTGTCCTTCCAGATGGAAGTGATCATGGTCTTGGAAGGTGCTGTCTGAGGGTCTTTGGTGAATTTCTAAAAGTACATCTTGCAGCTAGTATGAATGGCTACTATTGAGCGTCAGTGGTGGAGGAAATGGATGCTTATGGATGTGGTACCAATCAAGTGTGTTGCTTTGTCCTGGATGTTATCAAATTTCTTAGGTGTTTTTGGACCTGTACCCATCTAGGCCCCTGGGAATGTTCCATCTCCCTCCTGACCTGTGCTTTGTAGTTGGTGGACAGGCTTTGGGGAGCCAGGAGGTGAGTTACTTATTGTTGTATTTCTGTGTTTATGTGGCAAGTCCAGTTTAGTTTCTGATCAATAATAACCTCAGGATGCTTAAAGTTGGGAATTGACCAATAGGTTGGAAGAACTCTCCTGCATCCCTTCAAAGTAATACCCCTGGGATCCTTTGGGTTCATCTGAGATAGAGCTACAGAGTAATATTTTATCAACAGGATTGCACCATCAACTGTACATCACTCCCTCAGTAATGAGGAGTCATCATAGCTTTTTATGTTCATGAGTCTTGAACCAAGAACTTCTGATTCAGAAAAAAATTCTCTTTGGATAACGTTTCAGTCAAAGTATGATGCTGCACATGCCTCCAGGTTGCCATTAAAATAACTACTTCATACTGTGCCATTTGACATGTTCCTGTACTTCTTTAAGAATAGGATTCTTTTCCTACTAAAAAAGTTGATGTGAAGGAAAATGTAATTAAATTTTTAATAAGTTGTTAAGTTGGTGATATTACTGTCAATGTATCAGGCAGGTTACAATTTGACAAGATAGGCTCAAGTAAAGAATTGACCAGCTAGGGCCATGGATCAAACTTTGAATCTAATAAATGCTGGGTGGGACCTTTCAGGCAAAAATGATTTAAAATGTAATAAGAGAAATGTCAAGGATGTCAAGCAGAGTTCTATAGTATCTTGGGTTGAATTCAGCAGAGTGAGTCAGAAAGCGAAAGTGATTGCAACAAAATAACAGAGAAATATTGACATGCGTGAAATACTCAAACCTGAATGCACTATATACAAATAAGGCTACAGTCTCAGCAAAACGGATGAATTAACAGTATAGATAAAAATTGAGATAACAAAGTGTGGAGCTGGATGAACACAGCAGGCCAAGCAACATCTTAGAAGCACAAAAGCTGATGTTTTGGGCATAGACCCTTCATCAGCTCCACACTTTGTTATCTCGGATTCTCTAGCATCCGCAGTTCGCATTATCTCTGATAGATAAAAAATTGTTTGGTTTGATCTGACAAGCAATATGGAGAAGAGTTTTCAGAGTGACCAACTGACAATTAAGTATTGCAGGATAACTAAGTATTGGAAGAGGTATAAAATATCAAATTATAAAAAATAAGATTTGTTAAAGGCAAAAAGATCTTAACTCAGAAAAAACAAACAAGTTGCAGAATCAGGACACAAAGAGTAGGAATTAATGGGTCCTTTTCAAATTGGCAGGCAGTATCTAGTGGGATCAGTGCTGGGACCCCAGCTATTCACAATATAGAGTAATGATTTGGATGAGAGAACAATATGTAACATCTCCACATTTGCAGATGATGCCAAGTTGAGTGGAATGGTGAACTGTGACGAAGATGAAGAGATCCTTCAACATGATCTTGACAGGTTGGGTGATGATAAAACCATAAGACATAGGAGCAGAAATCAGGCCATTCAACCCACTGAGTCTGCTTCGCCATTCAATCATGGCTGATAAGTTCTCAACCCATTCTCCTGCTTTCTCCCCATAACCCTTGATCCTCTTGACAATCGAGAGCCTATCTACCTCAGTCTTAAATATACTCAATTGCCTGGAGTCCACAGCTTTCAGTAGCAGTGAATCCCATAGACTCACCACTCTCTGGCTGAAGTAGTTTCTCCTTTCTCTGTTCTAAAGGGTCTTCTCTTTACTCTAAGGCTGTGCCTCGGGTCCTAGTCTCTCCTACCAATGGAAACATCTTCCCAACATCCACTCTGTCCAGGCCATTCACTATTCACTCAGATATCCCCTCATCCTTCTAAACTCCCTTAAGTATAGACCTAGAGTCCTCAAATGTTTCTCATATGTTAAGTTTTTCATTCCTGGGATCACTCTTGTGAACCTGCACTAAACCCGCTCCAAGGCCAGTACATCCTTCCTGAGATGCGGGGCCCAGAACTGCGCACAATACTCCATATGTGGCCTGACCAGAGCCTTATAAAGCCTCAGTAGTACATCACTGCTTTTATACTCAAGTCCTCTCAAAATAAATGCCAACATTGCATTTGCCTTCCTGACTACTGACTCAACCTGCAAGTTTACCTTGAGAGAATCTTAGACTCAAACTCACAAGTCTCTTTGCACTGCAGACTTCTGAATGTTCTCCCCACTTAGAAAATAGTCTATGCTCTTATTCTTCTTACCAAAGTGCATAACCTCACACTTTCCCATGTTGGACTCCATCTGCCACTTCTTTGCCCACTCTTCTAACCTGTCCAAATCCTTCTACAGCATCCCCACCTCCTCAATACTACCTGTCCCTCCACCTATCTTTGTATCATCTGCAAACTTCGCCAGAATGCCTTCAATTATGTCATCTAGATCATTAATGTGTAAATAAAAAGTTGTGGTGCCAACACTGGCCCTTGCAGAACACCACTTGTCACTGGCTGCCAACCTGAGAAAGACCCTTTCATCCCCACTCTCTGCTTTCTGCCAAGCAGCCAATCTTCTATCCATGCTAGCACCCTGCTCTAATACCATGGGCCCTTATCTTAATCAGCAACCTTCTATGCAACATCTAGTCAAAGGTCTTCTGGAAGTCCAGGGAGATAACATCTATTGACTCTCCTTGATCTACCCTGCTCATGATTTCCTCAAAGAACAGATTCAGACAGATATGTCAGGCATGACCTCCCTTTGATGAACCCATGCTGACTTTACCATATTTTACCGTGCTTTTCAAAGTATTCAGAAATCTCATCCTTCAAAATGGACTCTAAAATCTTACCTTCAACTAAGGTTAGGCTAATGGCCTGTAATTTTCCATCTTTTGCCTTACTCCTTTTTTAAACAGGGTGTCACATTAGCGATTTTCCAGTTCCCTGGGACTTTCCCTGACTCTAGCAATTTCTGAAAGATCACCACTAAAGCTTCTATTATCTCTTCAGCTAGCTCTGCTAGAGCTCTGGGGTGGAGTCCATCTGGTCCAAATGATGAATCTACCTTCAGGCTTTTTTCGAGCACCTTGTCTGTGGTGATGGCAACCATACTCAGCTCTGCCCCTGGCTGTCTTGAAGTTCGGGGATATTATTTGTGTCTTCCACTGACACAAAGCAATTATTCAGTTCCTCAGCCATTTCCTTGTTCCCCACTGCCATCCCTCCAGCATCATTTTCCAGTATTCCAATGTCCACTTTTGCCTCTCTTTTGCACTTTATTTCTCTAAAGAAAGTCCTACTGACCTCCTTTATATTACTGGCTAGCTTACCCTCAGATTTAATCTTCTCCCTCCTTATTTCTTATGTTGATGCTCTCTGTTGATCTTTGTAAGCTTTCCAGTCCTTTGGTTTCCAACTGCCCTTCACCACATTTTATGCTTTCTTTTTTGCTTTTATGCTATTCCTGACTTCCCTGGTCATCCATGATTGCTTCAAACTCATGGTACCATGCTTCTTTTTCCTGGGGGTGAATTTTTGCTGCGTGTCCCGAATTACTCTCAGAAACTCCTGCCATTGTTGTTTCACTGTCTTTCCTGCCAGGCTTCTCTCCTAGCCAATTCAGCCCTGCTCCTCCCTCATAACTCTGTAGTTGCCTTTATTCAGCTGTAATACAGTCACCTCTGATTGTCTATTATCCCTCTCAAACTGCAGAGTAAATTCTTTCATATTATGATCACTGCTTCCTAAGGGTTCCTTCACCTTGAGCTCCCTTAACAAGTCTGCCTCATTGCACAACACTAAATCCAGTATCCATGTCCATCATGGGCCTCCTGCACTGCCACAATGATGCCACCTGAAGGTTGCAGGAACAGCAACTCATATTCTGCCTGGGAACCCTGCAGCCATATGGTATCAATGTGGACTTCACCAGTTTCAAAATCTCCCCTTCCCCTACTGCATCCCTAAACCAGCCCAGTTCGTCCCCTCCCCCCACTGCACCACACAACCAGCCCAGCTCTTCCCCCCCACCCACTGCATCCCAAAACCAGTCCAACCTGTCTCTGCCTCCCTAACCGGTTCTTCCTCTCACCCATCCCTTCCTCCCACCCCAAGCCGCACCCCCATCTACCTACTAACCTCATCCCACCTCCTTGACCTGTCCGTCTTCCCTGGACTGACCTATCCCCTCCCTACCTCCCCACCTATACTCTCTCCACCTATCTTCTTTATTCTCCATCTTCGGTCCGCCTCCCCCTCTCTCCCTATTTATTCCAGTTCCCTCTCCCCATCCCCCTCTCTGATGAAGGGTCTAGGCCCGAAACGTCAGCTTTTGTGCTCCTGAGATGCTGCTTGGCCTGCTGTGTTCATCCAGCCTCACATTTTATTATCCAGTATTGTCTGTTCCCTAGTAGGCTCCCATGCAAGCTACTCCAAAAAGCCATCTGGTGGATATTTCACAAATTCCTTGTAATCCACTACCAACCTGATTTTCTAAGCCATCTACATATTGAAATCCCCAATGATCACCATAACTTTGCCTTTCTTAACACTTGCAATCTTCGGGTGGCATCGTCAGGAACAGTACCTCATATTTCGTTTGGGAACCCTGCAGCCTAATGGTCTTAATGTGGACTTGACAAGCTTCAAATTCTCCCCACACCCCAGCCTCATCCTGAGACCAGCCCAGCTCATCCCCACCTCCTTGATCTGTCCATCTTTTCTCTCACCTATCCACTCCTCCCACTTCACTGACCAACCCTCAACCCCACCTGCTACCCACCAGCCTCATCTGCCCCTCCTTGACCTGTCCGCCTTCCCTTGACTGACCTTTCCTACCCCTTTAACTCCCCACCTACACTCACCTTTACTGGCTCCAACCCCGCCTCCTTGACCTGTCCATCTCCTCTCCATCGATCTGCTCCTTTATCCACCTTCCATCCGCCTCCCCCTCTCTCCTTATTTATTTCAAAATCTCCTTCCCCTCCCCCATTTTAGAAGAAGGGTCCAGGCCCAAAACACCAGCCTTCCTGCTCCTCTGATGCTGCTTGGCATGCTGTGTTCCTCCAGCTCTACACCTTGTTATCTCATTTTATTCTTTCAGTTGTGAAGTTTTGAGGGAATGTTATAAACAAACATTATTATTATACTCTTTGCAAATACTGTATTTTCCAAACAGGCAACTATTTACTGGGGATGAAACTGCTCTCAAGTAGGATGGCATGAGAGTGGTAGCTTTGTACATGCCTTCTGCTTTTATCCTTCCAAAATCTGATCTGACAAACGTCTGGCAATGTTGCACTTCATCAATATTGCACTATGACATCAGCAAGCTGGAAATTGTGGAAGCAAGGGGAGGCAGATGCTTGATCTGCAAGGGACTCAAGGCATTTTGGGAAGGAAAGTGGAGTTGAGGCCAGATTGAGAAATGATGGATCTAGCTCAAAAGGCAGAATGGCCCACCACGTTTCTAAATTCATTACATTTGTCTGTTCACTCATGAGAGAATTATCCCAACTAATACAGAATTTGAAATAATAAATTAGTGCAGAACTTGAAGTTCCAGAATTCAAAACAACTCATGCAGAATTTGCATCTTTGACAAAAGTAAAATGATAAACAATCTTTGCAGCCGGTTGCTTTCATGGCAGGAACATTGAGTAAGGTGTAATCAAAACCTCCATTTGCAGACTTTGGTTTCATTTCACATGATTTCTTAAACTGAACAAAAAACCTGAAAGCTGTTTTTTCACCAGAGCCAGACTTTTCATAATGCCAGCTTGCAGGAAAACATTAACTGAGATCTTCCATCCTTAACACAAACAAAAGTTGAGATCTTAAAAATAAAGTCCTCTTAAGCTGAGCCAAGACGATTTAAAAAAGCTACAATTTTTAGCATAATCTTAGTGAGGTGTTTGTCCACATATGCTCACTATTTTTCAACTGGATTTGAAAAGCTTCACACATTTTTAACTCAATTTATTACTGAACATTTATTCCCAAGTTGATTACATTTTTCTAAAATAAATTATTATTTGAATATTTATTTCTAGGTGAATTGACTTTCAATTATTGTATAGAGTATAATATTTTACTCATCGCTATAATAGAATCCAAGATTTATTCTGAAAGCAAAATATTATGAAGTAATCATCAATAAAAGATGTAGACTCACGGTTTTTAGCTCACAAGCCAAAAACTTCTCCAGATTATTAAACGGGGAATTCAAATAACTAAAATTGATTATTTAAAAGGATGTTTTCTTAGCAACACTATGTCTGATGTTTATGTTTATGAAGATATACACTTTGCACTTTCATACTCTTGGAACCAAGGGTATTTTATTTTACAAGCCTCTTGTTAAGGATGCTGACACGATCCTTGAGTTTAGAAGCTTATGGTGCAAAAACAAAGCAGTGATGTTAACATTCTACAATCTGATCTCATTTGGAACATTATGTTCTGCCTTTTATTTCCTTTGTTCATTCACAGGATGAGGGCATCGCTGGTCACGCAGCATTTATCGCCCGTCCTTAATTGCCCAGAGACCTGTTAAGAATAAACCACATTGATGCGGGTCTGGAGTCACATGTCGGCCAGACCAGGTAAGGATGGCAGTTTCTTTCCCGAAAGGAAACCAGATGGATTTTTCCTGACAATCAGCAATGGATTCATGGATCCATTAGATTCATTAGATTCTTAATTCCAGATATTTACTGAATTTTTTTACTTCTTCACTAGACATGAGGTCCCCCAGAACATTATCTGGGTCACTGGAACAATCCAGCAAAAATACCATTAGGCCAGCACATCCCCTACAAGTTCTGAGCACTTTGTTTAAGGAAGGATGTTAAAGACCAAGTGAGACAGTTGAGGGGTGGTTAGTTGCATGGGAAATTATGGAGAATTGATATGGAGTCGGAGTACATAAAGTCTATGTCAGTAGAATTGAGATTTAGGGAAGGAGACCCTCATGGGAATTGTGTACAGGCCTCTAAGCAGCAGTCAGAATGTGGGCAAAAGTATCACTCAGGAGTTATAAAAGGCATGTAAGAAAGCACTGTCACAATAATCATGGAGGATTTCAAAATACAGTTGGACTGGGAAAATCATGTTGGTAGCAGATTTCAAAGATAAAGAATTTGTGGAATTTCTAAGAAATGGTTTTTTTAGGAGCAGCTTACGATAGAGCACACTCAGGAGCAGGCAATTCTGGATTTGGTGATGAATAACGAGGCTAAATTGATTAGGAAGCTTAAAGTGTAGAAACCCTTAGGAGGCAGTGACCGTAATCTGATAGAATTCACCCTGGAGTTTGAGAGGAAGAAGCTGGAATCAGATGTAATAGGGTATTACAATTGGGCAAAGGTAACTACAGAGACATGAGGGAAGGGTTAGTCACAGTTGAGTGGAAGGGAAGCCCAGCAGGGAAGACAGTGGAGCAGCAATGACTGGAGTTTCTGGGGTAATTTGGGAGGCACAGCAGAAGTTTATCCAATGGATAAAGAAATATATTAATAGAAAAATGAGGCAACCATTGCTGACAAAGGAAGTCAAGGGCAGTATAAAAGCAAAAGAAAATGCTTATAATGGTGTGAAGATTAGTGGGAATCCAAAGGACTGGGAAGCCTTTAAAAGCCAGCAGAGCACTGAATGGCCTGGACAGAGTGGATGTTGGGAAGATGTTTCCATTGGTAGGAGACACTAGGATCCAAGGGCACAGACTTAGAGTAAAGGGAAGACCTTTTAGAATGGAGATAAAAAGAAACTACTTCAGCTGAAGACCGGTGAATCTATGGAATTCACTGCCACAGAAGGCTGTAGAGGCCAGTCATTGAGTATATTTAAGACAGAGATAGATAGGTTCTTGATTGTCAAGGGGATCAAGGGTTACAGGGAGAAAGCAGGAAATTGGGTTTTAGAAACTTATTAGCCATGTTTGAATGGTGGAGCTTGAGAGGGTTAATTTCCGTTCTTATGTCTTACGGTCTTGTGGATAACTAAAAAGGAATAAGGGGGGAGAAAATGAAATACTAAAGTAAGTTAACGAGAGAAGTCAAAGAAATTTGAATGTTTCTTCAAGATGTCTAAAATGTGAGAGAGAACCAAGAATGGACATTGGACAACTGGAAAGTGAGACCGGAGAAGTAGTACTGGGGACCAAGGAAATGGCAGAGGAACTGAACAGGTACTTTGCTTCAGTCTTCAAGACATCAGCAACATACTAGAACTTCAAGAGATTCGGGGGCAAAAGTTGAGTGTCATAGTCGTCACTAAGGAGAAGATGTTGGGAAGCTGAAACGCCTGAAGGTAGATTAATTACCTGTACTGAATGGACTACACCTCAGAGCCCTGAAAGAGAATGCTGAGGAGATTGTTGAGACATTGATGGTGATCGTTCAGGAATCACTGGAGTCAGGGATAGTCCCAGAGGACTGGACGAGGGCCAAGAGCCCCAAATACAGGATTGTGGCATTGACAGAGGATTGGCCAACTGGAAGAAGGCAGAGAATGGGGATAAAGGGATCTTTCTCAGGATGGTGGCCAGTGGCTAGTGGAGTGCCACGGGGTCCGTGTTGTGACCACAACTATTCACATTATACATTAATGATCTGGACGAAGGAGCTGAGGACATTGGTACTAAGTTTGCTGATGGCACAAAGATAGGTGGAGTGAGAGGTAATGTTGAGGAAGTGAGGAGGCTACAGAGGGCTTGAACAAGGCAGGAGACTGAGCAAAGAAGTGGCAGGTTGAATACAATGTGGGAAAGTGTGAGGTTATGCTGTTTGGTAGGAAGAATAGAGGTGTCGACTTTTATTTCTTTTCAGGGAAAGACTTTGGAAATCTGAAACATGAACTGACTTGGAGGTCCTAGCTCAGGATTCTCTTAAATTTAAAATGCAGGTTACATTCAGCAAATAGGAAGGTAAATGCAATGTTAGCACTCATTTCTCATAACTTCACCTGATAATGGAGAAGGTCTCCAAAAGCTTGTGATTTCAAATAAACCTGTTGGGCTATTACCTGGTGTCATGTGACGTGTGACTTTGTCCACACCAGTCCAATTCAATAAAACTAACATTTATTTCACACCTTTTCCACAGAATTGACATGAGATGTTGATGTCATCACTGGATCAGTAATCACGAATTGCAGGCTTATGTTCTGGGGATAAGAGTTGAGAATCCTCCTTGACAAACGGTGTGAGTTAAATTTTATAATGATCCAGAATAAAAAGCCAACTTAATGGTGAATATGTAGCCGTTGTCAATGATAAAAATAACCTTACCCACTGATGTCCTTCACAGGAGGAAATCGGTCATGTAACTCAGCCTGACTTACACGTGACTCCAAACTCACATAGCAATATGGTTCACATAGAAACAATGAAAATAGGAGCAGGAGAAGGCTATTGGGCCCTTTGAGCCTATTCCACAATTCGTTGTGAGTTTGGTTGACCATCCATCACAAGGCCATGTTCCTGTTTTCAAGCCATTCCTTTTGCACCCCCCAGTGGCCCAGCAAGCTGTTCACTTCCAGGTCGAGCAGGGATGAGTAATAATCGCTGGCCTTGCAGTCAATTCCTACATCCCAGGAATACGAGAAACATAGTCACTTTTATGGCAGCCATTGGTTAGATCTCCACGTGGCTGGAGATCAGTACACGCTGGTCACCAAAATGAGCCTTGGAGCATGCAGTGTTATAGAGAACATAGAACGTAGAACAATACAGTGCAGAAGAGGCTCTTCAGCCCTCGATGTTGCACTGGTCTGTGAACTAAACTAAGCCCATCCCCCTACACTATCCCATCATTATCCATATGCTTATCCAAGGACTGTTTAAATGCCCCTAATGTGGCTGAGTTAATTACATTGGCAGGCAGGGCGTTCCATGCCCTTACCACTCTCTGAGTAAAGAACCTGCCTCTGACATCTGTCTTAAATCTATCACCCCTCAATTTGTAGCTATGCCCCCTTGAACAAGCTGACATCATCATCCTCAGAAAAAGACTCTCACTTTCCACCCTACCTAATCCGCTGATCATCTTGTGTGTCTCTATTAAATCCCCTCTTAGCCTCCTTCTCTCCAATGAGAACAGACCCAAGTCCCTCAGCCTTTCTTCATAGGGCCTGCGCTCCAGACCAGGCAACATCCTAGTAAATCTCCTCTGCACCTTTTCCAATGCTTCCACATCCTTCCTGTAATGGGGCGACCAGAACTGCACGCAATATTCCAAATGAGGCTGCACTATTTATTCAAAGGCATACTTGTTTTTTGGGCATTGCTGGCTTATGAGGAGAGATTGAATATTTGGGGACTATGCCCATTGGAATTTAGAAGAATGAGGGGAATCTTATAGAAACATATAAAATTATGAAGGGAAAAGATAAGCTAGAAGCAGGGAGGTTGTTTTCACCGGTGTGTAAAGCTAAAACAAGGGGACATAGTCTCAAAATAAGGGGAGCAGATTTAGGGCTGAATTGAGGAGGAAGTTCTTCACTCAAAGGACTGTGAATCTGTCATATTCCCTGCCCAGTGAAACAGATGAAGCTACCTCATTAATTTTTTTTAAGGCAGATTTTTAAACTGTAAAGGAATGAAGGGTTCTGGTGAGTATGTGGGTAGTGGAGTTAAGTCCACTAAAAGATCAGTCATGATCTTATTGAAGGTGGAGCAGGCTCGATGGGCCAGATGGCCTACTCCTGCTCCTATTTCTTATGTTCTTATTGCCTAATCTCAATTGTCCTTCATGGTGGGCAACGGCATGTTCAATAAGCAGTGGCATGATCCTAGCCAGGTCAGGATGACAAGCTTCCTTCTTTGATGGGCCCCAGAGCAGCAGTTGGGTGAATAAGGACACATCTGACAACAATGTATTCCCTTCCATTCATTGTAACCTTTACTTGCAGATTTTTCTTTCAAAAAATTGAATTGGTCATAATTTTGTTCATTCTGTGCTGGGATTTAAACTCACATTCCAGCTGGATCATTCTTCCAGGCCTCTGGAATACCGTTCTGGTATCACCATCCTCCAATATCTCCAATATTAAAGTAACCAGTTATGTTTATTCATGAGAGTCAGGTAGCTCAGTTGACTGGATGGTTTGCTTGCAATGCAAAGGGATGCCCACAGTTGGGGGGAGGTTTGATTCATGTACTAGGACCACGCACCATGAAGGATTCTCTTTCTCAACATGTCTCCTTGCCTGAGGTGTCATGACTCTCAGGTCAGACTACTATCATTCTTCTCTCTCTGACAAAAGAGGAGCACTTTGGTGTGGTAAAACAATGGTAACTTTATCCATTCACTGAATCAGAATGTCAGCTCATTCGCAGGATTAGAAGTTATTTCCTGCAGGTTTTGATTTTCTCTCAGAGATTTGATGCTCCTCAGTATCTCCGTAATTAATCCTATGCCATTGCCGGTTCTGTAACATAAACCTATTTCCAACTTTGGGCTGCTTATAAAATTTTCCACTCAGAGTATTCATCACTAATCAAGGGCACCTTCATGCCTTTTGTCACACACCCTCAGTTCTTCATCACACAAGATCCAATCCTATGTTTACGTTCCTCTTGTCTGTTCTACCTCATGATGTCGAACTTGGGCAAAGAGTTGGCACTTTTGCCTCTCACTCAAAAACTCATGCAATCCACCTCCATTCCAGAGATGTGAGCACAAAACCTCCGTTGGCACTTCAGTGTAGGATGGAGAGAGTGCTGCTATCTCCAGCCTGTAACATTGCACCAACAGCCTTTCAATTGGATGAAAAAGGTTGCTAAACTAATATCATTAAAACAGAAAGGGATTAACATGGCCATTATCACATTGTTGTTTGCGGGAGCTTGCTCTGCACAAATTGGATCCTGCATTTCTTACATAGGATACAGTTTAAAACAACTTTGACTATCAATAGTAATAATGGGAACTGCAGATGCTGGAGAATCCAAGACAACAAAATGTGAGGCTGGATGAACACAGCAGGCCAAGCAGCATCTCAGGAGCACAAAAGCTGATGTTTCGGGCCTAGACCCTTCATCCCAATAGTTCTGTAATGTTCTGATGTTACCATTTACAGAATGTGAATTGAAACCTTTCTTTACATTCTAGCCTTACAGACAAACTGCACGTTACACTCAGACCTTATTCTTTGCTTCATTTCATGCCACTGCTCCTTGAATGTCTTGGTTCTACCTTTGTCAACCTTGCATTCCACTCTATAATATACCTCACACTCCAGTAGTTATTCCTCTGCCTGCAGGTGCAGATGCCCAATCCTCGAGGCAGGGATGAGACTTCAGCTTGCAGCCTTTCCTAGTGCAGTGCAGACAGAAATCGAAGGAGTGACAGGGACAGCATCAGTTTGGTTCAGCAAAATCTTGGCTCCGAGTCAGAGGGC